>NC_044982.1:136257160-136384575 GCF_008728515.1 Papio anubis
GGGCGAGGTGGCGGGCGCCTGTAGTCCTAGCTACTCGGGAGGCTGAGGCAGGAGAATGGCGTGAACCCGGGAGGCGGAGCTTGCAGTGAGCTGAGATCCGGCCACTGCACTCCAGCCTGGGCGACAGAGCGAGACTCCGTCTCAAAAAACAAAACAAAACAAAACAAACAAACAAACAAAAAAACAAATTTGGAAGGGCATGGTGGCTCACGCCTGCAACCCCAGCACTTTGGGAGGCCAATGCCAGAGGGCCACTTGAGGCCAGGAGTTCGAGACCAGTCTGGGCAATATGGAGAGATCTCGTTTCTACAAAAAAATTAAAAATTAGCTTGGCGTAGGGCTGTGTACCTATAGTCCCAGCTACTCCAGAGGCTGAAAGGATTCCTTGAGCCTTGGAGGTTGAGGCTGCAGGACCCATGACCATGCCACTGCACTCCAGCCTAGGGCCTAGGTGATAGGAGACCCTGTTTCAAAAAAAGAAAAAGAAAAAAAGAAAAGAGCAAATTATTGGGCCCCATTCCAGACCTACTGAATCAGAAGTTTTGGCCAATTTATGTTTTAACAAGCCCTTCTGGAGATTCTGATATCAGTTAAAGTTTGAGAACCACTGCTATAGGAGCAGTACTTATAGGAGACAAGATCTCGCCATGGTACTCAGGCTGGTCTCAAACTCCTGGCCTCAAGTGATCCTCCCACCTCAGTCTCTCAAAGTGCTGGGATTACAGGGTATGAGCCACCATGCTTGCCCTGATATTCTGCATTTCTAATAAGCTCCTAGGTGATGCTGATGCTGCTGGTCAATGGACCACACCTTGAGTAACAAGGCTATAAAAGAACAGAACAGTGGAAACCCCAGTGCTGTGTCAATTAAGTTGGGAAGCATACAGAAAATGGGCTTGAAAGTCAGGGTCTGGGCCGGGTGTGGTGGCTCACGCCTGTACTTTGGGAGGCTGAGGCAGGCGGATCACGAGGTCAGGAGATAGAGACCATCCTGGCTAACATGGTGAAACCCCGTCACTACTAAAACTACAAAAAAATTAGCCGGGCATGGTGGCGGGCGCCTGTAGTCCTACTTACTCGGGAGGCTGAGGCAGGAGAATGGTGTGAACTTGGGAGGTGGAACTTGCAGTGAGCCGAGATCGCGCCACTGCGCTCCAGCCTGACAGAGTGAGACTCTGTCTCAAACAAAAAAAAAAGAAAATCAGAGTCTGTTTGAACATTACAAGTGCCAAATTAGGTGATCCACTCATGCTAGTATTTGATCATTTGACAAAGACCCTTCCTTTTCACCTTCCGAGTTAGAGACATGCTCCACAATGTCTGAATTTTCCTTTGTAATCAACTGTGGTCTGGTCTTCTGTGACTTTATTAAAACCTCAAAAAAACTTCTTTTAGTAAAAAGTTTAATATCAAGAGCTAAAAGAGGCTGGGCATGGTGGCTCACACCTGGAATCCCAGCACACTGGGAAGCTGAGGTGGGAGGATCACTTGAGGTCAGGAGTTTGAGACGAGTCTGGGCAACATAACCATACCCCACATCAATTGAAAAACATCATTTAAGAGGTAGAAGGGATTTAGAAATAACATAATCTAGTCTCTTCATCTTATATATGAAACAGATCCAAAATGATCAAAAGGATGAGGTCAGTCTCAGGACTAGAACTGAGCTCTCTAAAACCGAGATCAGCAGTCTTTCAACCCTGCTCTCACTTCAAGTCCCTTCACACAGCTAGATCCCCAAGCACCTCATTCTCAGTGCTCAACCATCACACTCCAGTTTTCATAATGATCACATATTTCTCTGCATTAGCTGTTAACTCCTTCCCTTCTACAATACTGGCATGGGTTTCCTACCACTTCTCAAATTCCTCTAATAATCAATCAGTTCCTCTCACATCTTAAATCCTTTCCCTATACTCTTCTAAATACCCCCAATTCTAGGACTCTGGAGCTCATGGAACTCCTTTGCCTATGACAACTACTCCATACTGCTCACCCCAAATCTTCCTTTTACAGGCCAGTTCCTTCAGACTGGTCCTGGAATCGAGTGTCCTCCAGGGCCACCCAATGAATGTCACGACAGCACCTTTATATTCAGCATCTTATTTGATCCTTACACACAAGGGAAGAAAGTCTACTAGCCCATACTATTACGTTCTGCTTCCTTTTTCTCTGACTTTATGAGGTGCCTGTTATGGTATTCTAGGATCTCATGAACAATTTTAATTTACTTTGTCCAGATCAACTGACTTCAATCATATTCCCTACTATTTTCTTTTCAAATTAAAGAATTTTAATGTTTCCAGCCTGGCCAACATGGTGAAACTCCGTCTCTACTAAAAATACAAAAATTAGCCAGACATGGTGGCGGGCGCCTATAATCCCAGCTACTCGGGAAGCTGAGGCCTGAGAATTGCTTGAACCCAGGCTGTGGAGGTTGCAGTGAGCCGAGATTGAGCCACTGCATCCCAGCCTGGGCGACAGAGTGAAACTCTGTCTCAATTAAAAAAAAAAAAAAAAAAAAAAGGCCAGGGCCGGGCGCGGTGGCTCAAGCCTGTAATCCCAGCACTTTGGGAGGCCGAGGCGGGTGGATCACGAGGTCAGGAGATCGAGACCATCCTGGCTAACATGGTGAAACCCCGTCTCTACTAAAAATACAAAAAACTAGCCGGGCGTGGTGGCGGGCGCCTGTAGTCCCAGCTACTCGGAGGCTGAGGCAGGAGAATGGCCTGAACCTGGGAGGCGGAGCTTGCAGTGAGCCGAGATCGCGCCACTGCACTCCAGCCTGGGTGACACAGCGCGAGACTCCGTCTCAAAAAAAAAAAAAAAACTACACGTGAGAAAGGGCCAGGCGCAGTGGCTCACAACCGTAATCCCAGCACTTTGGGGGGCCGAGACGGGCGGATCACGAGGTCAGGAGATCAAGACCATCCTGGCTAACATGGTGAAACTCTATCTCTACTAAAAATACAAAAAATTAGCTGGGTGTAGTGGCAGATGCCTGTAGTCCTAGCTACACAGCAGGCTGAGGCAAGAGAATGGCATAAACCCAGGAGGAAGAACTTGCAATGAGCCGAGATTATGCCACTGCATTCCAGCCTGGGCGACAGAGCAAGACTCCATCTCAAAAAAAAAAAAAAAAGAATTTTAATGTTTAAATCTATCTTAATGTTGCCTATTCCTTTGATCATTTTTCTACTAAATAGCTTTTGGTATGACAAGTGTCAAAAGATTTTGAAAATCTAAAAAAGGACAACTCTAGCTGGCGCGGTGGCTCACACCTATAATCCCAGCACTTTGGGAGGCCGAGGTGGGGGGGGGGATCACCTGAGGTTGGGAGTTCGAGACCAGCCTGACCAATATGGTGAAACCCCGTCTCTACTAAAAATACAAAAATTAGCTGGGGGTGGTGGTGTGTGCCTGTAGTCCCAGCTACTCAGGAGGCTGAGGCAGAAGAATCACTTGAACCCGGGAGGCAGAGGTTGCAGTGAGCCAAGATCACACCACTGCACTCCAACCAGGGTGAAAGTGTGAGGAGACTCCGTCAAAAAACAAAAAACAAACAAACAAAATCCAGCAGTTATTTGCACCTATTCCTGGCATGATTATGCATTTCTAACAAATTTTCAGGTGCTCTGATGTTGGTCGAGTACATGGTTATAGACTTTATTATGAATAGTAGTGAAACTCACTAGTCTTCCAGACAGTACAGGGGTCCTCTTAGGAGTTTTCTCAAGAGATTATAGTCACAATGCATCTGCAGTCTGATGGCACAGACATTTGTGTTTGGGCGAGCAGTTCTCCCATTCCTCTCATGAGTTTATTCAAAATTCTTCAGTAGCTGCATCACTGGGTTCCAGTTTCAACACTCCCCTACACAGTCTGTAAGTTAAACCTGGTTCATGTTATTTGTGTTGTTTTCCATTAGATATACTTGTCTTCAATTTAAAGGGACAATATGTGAATGTGACTATAACTCTCTCTCTCCAATTAACCCCTTTGTAATCTTTCTTTATAAAACATACAAATTGGCCAGGCGCAGAGGCTCACGCTTGTAATCCCAGCTCTTTGAGAGGCTGAGGCAGGCAGATCACCTGAGGTCGGGAGTTCGAGACCAGCTTCACCAACATGGAGAAACCCCATCTCTACTAAAAATACAAAATTAGCCAGGCGTGGTGGCGCATGCCTGTAATCCTAGCTACCTGGGAGGCTGAGGCAGGAGAGTTGCTTGAACCCGGGAGGCAGAGGTTGCAGTGAGCTGAGATCGTGCCATTGCACTCCAGCCTGGGCAACAAGAGCGAAACTCCATCTCATAAATAAATAAAATGTACAAATTAAACTATGCATGCTTCTATTTTTAGATACCAAACGGTGGAGGGCTTGGGGGACAAATGTTGTTAATAAACAATTTACTTAGAATGAGGACTAGCAATTTTTAAATATCTATATTCATAAACTGGAATATATAAAGTTACAATGTAATCACTGGTAAATTCTAAGGAGCAACAGCCACCTGCCCTTACATCATAGCAATGTAAGAGATATCCCTTTCTTTACAAATACCTTTCTCTTTCACACAGGTGTCAGTTTTAAGTCAACAGCAACACAATAAAAGAATTGAAAGGAGCCCCTGCAGGAAAGGTGGAGTTGGGATTGTCTGAAGGACACATGTTCCAAAGTCAGGCCTAAAAAACTTTCTGATCATTCACTCTTTCCTCCCTAATAACTTATATAATCAAGACAACACACATTGTTTCTATTCCTACCTCCAGTATTCAAGGTTAATGAAAATGATGCCCTGAAAGTGACTACAATTAGATTTACAGAGATTATGAGTAATTATTTAAATAGTGACGAAGTGGGAGCTAGGACATCAAATAGGGATTTACAGGGAATCAAGTTGTCTGTGGGCCATGGGAAAAGCAGGAACAGGATCATTCCTTCCGTCTGGACAATCTGGTAACATAGCAGGGTGTGGGGAGAAGACAAGGCAGCTATTCATTCTTCATTCATTCATTCATTCATTCAATACTCTGCAATCTATGAGATGTTAGGGGAGACAGCAGAGAATGAGTTAGGTAGGGTTCCTGCTTCATGGGGCTTATACTCCACTTGTTACCTAGATCCAGCCTTCTTTCTGGTTTTCTCTAAATAATCTTCCTACTTAATATCTCAACCTTTATGGAATTTATGATTTTTTTTTTTTTTTTGAGACGGAGTCTCGCCCTGTTGTCAAGCTAGAGTGCAGTGGCGAGTGATCTCGGCTCACTGCAACCTCCACCTCCCGAGTTCAAGTGGTTCTCCTGCCTCAGCCTCCCAAGTAGCTGGGACCACAGGCATGCGCCATCATGTCCAGCTAATTTTTGTCTGTTTTTCATTTTTTATTTTTTTGAGACAGAGTCTCGCTGTGTCGCCCAGGCTGGAGTGCAGTGGCAAGATCTCGGCTCACTGCAAGCTCTGCCTCCCAGGTTCACACCATTCTCCTGCCTCAGCCTCCAGAGTAGCTGGGACTACAGCAGGCACCCACCACCACGTCTGGCCAACTTTTTTGTATTTTTAGTAGAGACGGGGTTTCACCGTGTTAGCCAGGATGGTCTTGATCTCCTGACCTTGTGATCTGCCCGCCTTGGCCTCCCAAAGTGCTGGGATTACAGGCGTGAGCCACTGCGCAGCCAAAATGTCTGATTCACACTAGAATTTACAAACTCAAATGCCGGCCGGGCGCGGTGGCTCAAGCCTGTAATCCCAGCACTTCGGGAGGCCGAGACGGGCGGATCACAAGGTCAGGAGATCGAGACCATCCTGGCTAACACGGTGAAACCCCGTCTCTACTAAAAATACAAAAAACTAGCCGGGTGCGGTGGCGGGCGCCTGTAGTCCCAGCTACTCGGGAGGCTGAGGCAGGAGAATGGCGTGAACCCAGGAGGCGGAGCTTGCAGTGAGCTGAGATCCGGCCACTGCACTCCAGCCTGGGCGACAGAGCGAGACTCCGTCTCAAAAAAAAAAAAAAAAAAAAAAACAAACTCAAATGCCTACAAGGCCAGGCAAGTAATATAAATGCTTAAGTCAGAACCGATTTAAGACCATAGGGCATGGTAAAGTTGGGCAAACTCTGACCTAAAAACAATCAACTTAAAAAAAAAATTTTACTATCTTGAGGGAAGGACCTATACTTGGAGACTTTATGGTTTGGATTTTCATAAACAGACCAAATTTCAGGTGATTTTAAACAACTGATCAAATATATAATAAGCATATCTATCTATCTATTGACAGGATCTCACTCTGTCACCCAAGCTACAGAAGAGTGGCATGGTCACAGCTCACTGCTGCCTTCAACTCCTGGGTGACTCACCTCACCCTCCTGAGTAGCTGAGACTACAGGCACAAGCCACTGCACCCAGCTAATTTATAAAGTTTTTTAAAAGATGGGGTCTTACTACTATACTGCCCAGCCTGGTCTCAAACTTCTGGCCTCAAGCAATCCTCCTGCCTCAGCCTCCCGAAGTGCTGGTATTACAGGCATGAGCCACTGTGCCTGGCCAACTTTTCCTATTTTTAAGCCTTTTCTTATAGATAAAGTTCACAAATTTATCTTAGTCTTATACCCTATTTTTGATTCAGAAAAAAATTATTAGGTGGGTACAGTGGCTCATACCTGTAATTCTAGCACTTTGAGAGGTTGAGATAGGAGGACTGTTTGAGCCCTGGAATTTGAGACTAGCCTGGGCAACATAACAAGATTCTGTCTCTATTAAAACCTATATAACAGGCCGGGTGCAGCGGCTCCTGTAATGCCGGCGCTTTGGGAGGCCGAGGCGGGCAGATCACGAGGTCAGGAGATCGAGACCATCCTGGCTAACATGGTGAAACCCCATCTCTACTAAAAATACAAAAAATTAGCCAGGCGTGGTGGCAGGCGCCTGTAGTCCCAGCTACTCAGGAGGCTGAGGCAGGAGAATGGCGTGAACCCGGGAGGTGGAGCTTGCAGTGAGCCGAGATCACGCCACTGCATTCCAGCCTGGGCGACACAGCGAGACTCCGTATTACTATATATATAACATGTTATAATATTATATATATAACATGTTATATTAATATAAATGTTATATGTATACATACATATATGTATATATATTTATATTAATATAACATGTTTATGTTCTATATATTATATAAATATATATAACATTTATATTAATAAGAAAAAATATTACTGCATAATTTAGTGGGAAAATACCAAAAGACCTTGGTTCTAGTCCTATTTTTCATTACTTTCTATATGATCTAGGATAAGTCATAATTTTCCTGAACCTTCTCAGGATTTTTTTGAGTTTCAAAGGAGATTATAGGTGTTGTATTTTGGGAAAGAGACATATAGCCATCAGTGACTTAGAAAGGAGCCAATGAGATGTAGAAATCACAGACAGCTCAGAGGCAAGGTAAAACAAAAATTTTGAAGAACCTGAAAGTTAAAAGGAGGAATGTAATAAACCTAGCACGTCTTAGTCAGCTCAGGTTCCCTAACAAAGTACCACACACTGGGTGGTTTAAACAACAGAAATTTATTTTCTCACAGTTCTGGATCAAGGTGCCAGTTGGGCCAGTTTCTAGTGAAGCCTCTCTTCCTGGCTTATAGATAGCTACCTTCTCACTGTGTCCTCCCATGGCAAAGAAACAGAGAAAGTTCTCTGATGCCTTTTTTTTCCCCCTCCAAGACAGTCTTGCTCTGTCGCCCAGGCTGGAGTGCAGCGGCGCGATCTCGGCTCACTGCAACCTCTGCCTCCTGGGTTCCAGTGATTCTCCTGCCTCAGCCTCCCACGAAGCTGGGGTTACAGGCACCCGCCACCACGCCTGGCTAATTTTTGTATTTTTCATAGAGACGGGGTTTCACCATGTTGGCCAGGCTGGTTTCGAACTCCTGACCTCATGATCCTCCTGCCTCGGCCTCCTAAAGTGCTGGGATTACAAGCATAAGCCACCACACCCGGCCTGATATCTTTTCTTAAAATGGCACTAATCCTATCATGAGGGTCCCGTCTTCATGACCTCATCTAAACCTAATGATATTCTGAAGGACCCATCTCCAAATATCAATACATTGGGGGTTATGGCTTCACCATATGAATTTGGGGTGGAGCTGTCTGGGGTGTGAGGACACAATTCATTCCACAGCACAGCAGCTCAGCAGATTTCTTACTGCCTGGGTAGCAGAACATACCTACTTTCCCCTGGAGGTTGAGACAAGAGAGCAGAAGAGAAAGAACTGAAGATTCTTTGAGTTAGTGTAGTATACAAAAGGAATGCAAATTTTCAGCAACAGATTTTTCTGCTGGGGATCCTGATTATCATTTCATTGTATCAAGTTCAAGAAGTAGCTATATGTTACTTCAACTTCTTTGAAGAAAAAAAAAAAAAATCAACAAAACTATTTTTTTCTTTTTGTGTGTGTGTTTTTTTAGAGACATGGTCTTCTGTCACCCAGGTTGGAGTACAGTGGCGTGATCACAGCTCACTGCAACCTCAAACTCCTGGGCTTAAGTGATCCTCCTACCTCAGCCTCCCGAGTAGCTGGGACTAGAGACACAAGCCACCACGCTCAGCTAATTTTTAAATTTTCTGTAGAGGTGGGGTCTTGCTATGTTGACCAGGCTGGTCTCAAACTCCTAGCCTCAAGCAATTCTCCAAAACAGAACTTTCATAAAGACACTATGAGGAAGACTCAGGATTCTTCAGAGAACTTTGAAGCACTTTAAAAAGACAGAGCTGCCGGGCACAGTGGCTCGCACCTGTACCCCCGCAATTTGAGAGGACGAGGCAAGCAGATCACCTGAGGCCGGGAGTTCGAGAGTAGCCTGACCGAAGTGGAGAAACCCCATCTCTACTAAAAATACAAAATCAGCTGGGCGTGGTGGTGCATGCCTGTAATCCCAGCCACTTGGGAGGCTGAGGCAGGAGAATTGTTTGTACCCAGGAAGCAGAGGTTGTAGTGAGCTGGGATCACGCCATTGCACTCCAGCCTGGGCAACAAGAGTGAAACTCCATCTCAAAAAATAATAATAATAAATAAAAATAAATAAAAAGAGCCAGGGCCAAGAGCAGTGGCTCACACCTGTAATCCTAGCACTTTGGGAGGCCGAGGTGGGTGGATTGCCTGAGCTCAGGAGTTTGAGACTAGCCTGGGCAACACAGTGAAACCCTGTCTCTTCTAAAACACAAAAAATTAGCCGGGCATGGCGACGTGCACCTGTAATCCTACTCAGGAGGCTGAAGCAGGAGAATTGCTAGAACCCAGGAAGCAGAGATTGCAGTGAGCCGCGATAGGGCCACTGCATTCCAGCCTAGGCTACAGAGCAAGACTCCATCTTAAGTAAGTAAATAAATAAGTAAATAAATAAATAAAATAATACAGAGCCAGCACAAACATCATCCATTGTCTTTGAAACAGAATCCCATGACTGGGTCCACACTGCAAAATAAAGTTCTGACCACTGGGGCCCAGGGTGGGGGTTGAACTGGGGAAAGAGAGGTGTAAAATGTAATTATGGCAGCCAGGCACGGTGGCTCATGCCTGTAATCCTAGTACTTTGGGAGGCCAAGGCAGGAAGATCACCTGAGGTCACGAGTTCGAGACCAGCATGGGCAACATGGCAAAACCCCATCTCTACTACAATTACAAAACTTAGCCAGGCGTGGTGGCAGGCACCTGTAATCCCAGGTACTTGGAAGGTTGAGGCAGGAGAATCCCTTGAACCCGGGAGGTGGAGGTTGCAGTGAGCTGAGATGGTACCATTGTACTCCAGCCTGGGCGACAGAGCAAGACTCCCTCTCAAAACAAACAAACAAACAAAAAACCCCCAAAAATAAAATGTACTTATGGCAAGGTCAAGACACAGCTAACTACCTGCTAGGTACTCATTTTATTTCTAGACCTAATGGATTTAAAAAATATTAAAACAGCCAGACGTGCTGTAGCTTTAGTTCAAAATACACAGTGAGGTCACTCTGATGTGAAGATGACAAGATGAGGAGGGTAGGCTAAATGATCTTTCAGGGCCTTTCCAATACTAAATCCTCTGCCTCTTCTAGATGGATGTGCCAGTGGTTTCTGAAGACTATGTGCTGCTTCTATTAGAGATGAGGATGTTGGCCCTGTTATTACATGACTAAGGGGAAGTAGTGCCAGTTTCCAGAGCCCAGAGAGGAGACATGAAATGATTGAGCTGGCATCACTAATCAAATGAACTCAGAAAGACGACCTAGAGCTGTAAAATTAGGGAAGAGGAATAAACAAAGAGCTTCAGACAGAGTTGGAGGAAAGGAACTAGGTATCCAGAAAGGAGAAAGGAGAAAGGAGAGCTCCAGCTGAGGAAAAGGAAACCAGATATACCCAAGTTCTCAGAACAGGAAAGGAATGAGAAAGACCATCTCAGCAAATTAAAGGAAGGAGGAACCAAGAAGAAAACAAATCCATAAAGAAATCAACAAGAAATAGAAAAATCAGCGATACTAGCTGGTATCGAAAAAAGATCCTTACAATTTAAACAGATATTGTCAGTTTATTCAGTCATCAGGGCATTATATACCATATAATAAGATGCACACCAAATATTTGCAGAGTAGAAAAATGTTACTTAATCTTCACAACAACCCAAGAACTGAGGAGTATAGAACCCAAGATTACCATGGTGACGTACAACAAAGTACATAGGTGCAATATAAAAGGCCTAAACTCCAGAACGTGGGAGACAGCCTAGATACAATTCAGAACAGGGATCATCTTTAGATTTGTGAAGGCTATGAAATCATATGACAAGTCTACTTAAGTAGAGTTTTCTGGTGAGAGGGCTCAGGGCTTTTAATAAGAATTTCAATGTGAGTTTATGAGGAACTGATGTATCACTAAGCTATTAATTTATGTTGAGAAAGGATTAATACGAATGTGATATATATTCATTCTTAAAATCAACTCAAGAGATTCAAATGAAAATGAGGGCCGGGCGCGGTGGCTCAAGCCTGTAATCCCAGCACTTTGGGAGGCCGAGACGGGTGGATCACGAGGTCAGGAGATCGAGACCATCCTGGCTAACACGGTGAAACACCGTCTCTACTAAAAATACAAAAAACTAGCCGGGCGAGGTGGCGGGCGCCTGTAGTCCCAGCTACTAGGGAGGCTGAGGCAGGAGAATGGCGTGAACCCGGGAGGCAGAGCTTGCAGTGAGCTGAGATCCGGCCACTGCACTCCAGCCTGGGCGACAGAGCGAGACTCCGTCTCAAAAAAAAAAAAAAGAAAAAGAAAAAGAAAAAAAAGAAAATGAGTGCAAAAACACTTTGAAAAGTTTTATATCTAGGTTATAGTTTTGCATACATCTATATACTATCTGAATATCTTTTGGATATAAGTATTATCTGATTACACAGTAAACACCTTAAAGACTCCGACTAACACTGCTACTTTGTTGCTCTTTTTATATCGAGCTCCCCTCCCCCAGCAATTTTTAGATACATTCTCTCATGTTCCTGATGTTGCCTGTCAAAGTTATGAATACACCAAAAGGTACTTACTTTTTGGCTTAGATTTTAGTTTTTCAATAACTATTAAAGACACTTTTGTATTCACTGTATTCACTAATACTAACCCCTTAAACTTGAGAGTCAGCAAAACAGTCTTTCAAAGAAATCGCACGTTCTAATAGAACGAAACAGGCTTACGCGACACCAATTCTGTAATAAACAACATGAATAAGTTTCCAACCTGAAACTCCCTAAGTAAAAGTTACTAGAAACAAAAACTGAAACACCGGGTTCCTGACACCCCACTCCCACACTGAAGCTCGAATTACTTGAGGCTGAATTTTAAAACACTATTACTTTCTCTGTAACTATGAAAACAAATCTATGAACACATATTTGTTATTTACATTTAACCGACGCTCCCCACCCATCCCTTTAAATTAGGCAGAAAACTGAAAACCACTAAAAGACACATTTTGGTGTCTTCTTTTAAATTGCTGCTATTACAAAACAACCCCTCACCCCGCTCCAAAAAAACAAAAACAAAAACAAACAAACAAAAACCTCATAACAGAATCAAATGAGTCCTAAGGCGAAGCAGGAACTACAGTGGGGGAAGGAAATTTTATAAAAACATCCGTGTTAGTGCAATTAAAGTGCTGGAGCCTTGTATATATATTTTTTCTTCCCAAGGGTAAGAACCCTGGCGCCTTGTATATGTATTTTTTCTTCCCAAGGGCAAGAAGCGGTAAGAAAGGCTTAGACAATAAAACCTAGAGGTCAATTTTACACATGCTGGGACAGTGAGCAACTATTGAGAAGCACCAAAGTCAATGTAACCTAAGGGGCTCCTCTGATCTTTTTGGAGTAGCTATTTCGCCGGACTTACATGGGGGGGAACTGAGTCGGGGGCTGGAAAGTTGAGGGAAACAGGGTGGAAAAGAGGAGGCTGGAAGGAAAAAGATGAGTAATGGGAAGGGGAGGGGGGGAAAGAAGAGCGGGAGAGCAGGCCGCGGAGGCGCGGGCAGAGGGAAGGCCGGGCGGGGAGCAGGGGAAAGGAGCCCCGACCCCGCCCAGCCCCTGGGAGGCCTGCGCGCCCTCCCGCCCCCTTACCAGCGGGAGCAGGAAGCCCCAGAGTAGGGCGGCTCCGGCAGGGGACAGCTGCCGCTGCGGCCCCATCGGACTGGTGGGCGCCGGGTGAGGCTGCACGGCGCGGCGCAGCTCACTCGGCGGTGTAGCTCACTCGGGGTCCCGCCGCTGCGCTGCCTCCGTGGCCGGACCGGACCAGACAGGGCGGGCGGCCGGGCAACGATGGGACCGCCGCTGCTCCTGGGGCCGCCACGACAGCGCCGACTTCCTCTTCCGGCCCCGCCCGTAAGATGCGGAAACCCCCGCGCCGGGCTCGGAGAGTCCCCGCGCTCTCCTGGTGTCCAGGCGTCCCGGCGCTGCGAGGCCACCGGCTGCGGGTCTGAGCCTGTCGCTTTCTGGCTGCCCGACTTTAACTCACGCCGAAGCCTGGCGGGAGAACGGATTTCTCAAGGCCTCCTTCTCAAGGCTCGGAAGTGTCTGAGCGTCTGCTCGGTTTCCCAGTAACTACCCGAGTGTTGCATGCAGCCAGAAATCTAAGGGTCACCCTAATTCATCTGCCTGTCATTTGTTCCTGACCACTGTAACTCACCACATAACCCAGAGCCATCCACTGTCTCCAGAACTGCTGCCACCACCCTATCCAGGCCACCAACGTCTCTCTCCTCCAAACGGGTCTCAGTTTCCCCTCCGCACAGTCCAGTAGCCAGATAGCAGTTTCGGAGTCATCTTTCAAAGCACAAAAATCAGATCATCTCACTCTCTATCACACTTGGAATAAAGTCAAAACTTGGCCGGGTGTGATAGCTCACACCTGTAATCCCAGCACTTTGGAGGGCAGAGGTGGGTGGATCACAAGGTCAAGAGATCTAGACCATCCTGGCCAACATGGTGAAACCAAGTCTCTACTAAAAATACAAAAAATTAGCGGGCATGGTGGCACGCACCTGTAGTCCCAGCTACTCGGAAGGCTGAGGCAGTAGAATCGCTTGAACCCGGTAGGCGGAGGTTGCAGTGAGCTGAGATTGTGCCACTGCACTCCAACCTGGGTGACAGAGTGAGACTCTGTCTCAAAAAATAAAAAATAAAATAAAAAATAAATACTCTGGCCTACAAAGTTAAATCTGGCCCCTGCGTTCCTGTCTCCCCACCTTCAGTACTTTCCCACACTTTAAGGCACACGGACCTTTGCCCCTCCCGGCCTTTGCTCTGGTGGCCCTCCCGGACTTTGCTCTGGTAGTCCTCCCTGCTGGAGTGCTTTTCTCTCCAAAACTCAGAATACCTACCTTGTTGACATTCACTTACCAGCTTCAATGTCGCTTCCCAAGACAGGACTTTCTGACATACCCAATCTAAAGTTCCTGTCCAGTCATGTTATGTTATGTTATGTTGTGTTATGTTATGTTATGTTATGTTATGTTATGTTGTTATATTATTTGAGACAGAGTTTCACTCTTCTTGCCCAGGCTGGAGTGCAATGGCGCAATCTCGGCTCACTGCAACCTCTGCCTCCTGGGTTCAAGCGATTCTCCTACCTCAACCTCCCCAGTAACTGGGATGACAGATGCGTGCTACCACACCCGGCTAATTTTGTGTTTTTAGTAGAGACGGGGTTTCACCGTGTTAGTCAGGCTGGTCTCAAAGTCCCGACCTCAGATGATCCACCCACCTTGGCCTCCCAAAGTGCTGGAATTACAGGCGTGAGCCACTATACCCAGCCTGTCCAGTCACTTTCATATTATGGTTTATTTTAATTCTCCGCACAGCAGTTTTCATTCTACATATAACTTTGTTTATGCCACCTCCCACTTCATAGCAAGGAGTGTTTTTGCTTTGTTGACTGCTGTACCCTTTACATCTACAGTATTTGGCATGTCGTAGGTCCTCAGGTATTTGTTGGATGAATATTTAATATCAAATGCTGAATAGGACAGTGTGCCTACAACCCCACAGCTCATAGTTTAACGAGGGACACAGATGTGTGAGCAAACACAGTTTAGGGTGAGTAGTGACTCTTGTTTGCACAAGATGTTATGGAAGTATCAAAAGGAGGTATAAAAGGGGTGCCAGGAAAAATACCAGCCTGAGCTGAGTCTAGGTGAGTTAATTTTAGCCAGGCAAAGAGTAGAAGAAGGGGGGCACTTCCAGGAAGAGTGAGCCGTTAGTGTCAAAGCCAAAGGTGGCATTGAAGGAACTGCAAAACTTGGGCTTGGCTGAAGTTATGAGTGGTGAAAGATGGCAAGTGAGAAGAAGTCAGAGGCCAAATCACAAATACATTGGGACTGTTTGTGACTTTGGGCTTTGTCCTGCCAGGGGTAGAGAACAAATGAATAATAAATAGGGCAATGACATACACTTTCTGTTTTAGAAAGCTCTCTGTGGTGGCTGGCAGGGCAGCAGACGTGTCGAAACAGGTCAAGAAGTGGAAGCCAGGAGACCTCTTAGACATCTGTAGTAACAAAATCCAGGGACAGTGAGGGCTTGAACTGTGGCAGAAGAAATAGGGAGGGGGAGACGGATCTAAAAGATTTCTAGCATAATTTGGTAACTTAGAAGACATGGAGATGAAGGGAGAGGTGTGATTCCCAGGGACTTGCCCTGGGCTATTTATTGAGTTGGGTGCCAAAGGAGAAGTAGGTGGAGGTTGATGGGATAAATGGGGTCGGGGGGGAATACTTTTGGATGTGGGTTTGAAATGCTTTTAGGATATCCAAGTGCAAATATCTGCTCTTGATGGCTACGTGGGTTGGTCTGAAGCTTAGGGGCACAGTGAGGTTAGAGCTGCCTCATCTGCAGCCTATCAATTCTGGACTCTTTTCAAACTTTCTAGTTGCCCACAGCAAGCCAGGTTCCCCCTCTCCTTTATTTTTGTTTTGAGATGGAGTTTCACCCTGTTGCCCAGGCTGGAGTGCAATGGCATGATCTCATCTCACTGCAACCCCCTCCTCCCGGGTTCAAGTGATTCTCCTGCCTCAGCCTCTCAAGTAGCTGGGAATACAGGTGCCCACCACTACACCCGGCTAATTTTTGTATTTTTAGTAGAAACGGGGTTTCATCATGTTGGCCAGACTGGTCTTAAATTTCTGACCTCAGGTGATCTGCCTGCCTTGGCCTCCCAAAGTACTGGAATTACAGGCGTGAGCCACCGTGCCCCAGCCTAGGTTCCCCTTTTATAGAATAGCTGTGATGGACTGGATGACTTCATCTCTAAATATTCCCTTCTGCCTCTCCTGGCCCTTTGCCTAGTGAATCTCTAAATCGGCTCCTGGGCTATCGGAAGAGTTCTAGTTTTTGTTTGCTTTTATTTTTTGAGACAGGGTCTCACTCTGTGCTCCAGGCTGAAGTGCAGTGGCACAATCTCGGCTCACTGCAGCCTCAACCTCCCAGCTCAGGTGATTCTCCCACCTTAACCTCCTGGGTAGCTGAGACTACAGGCATGGACCACCGTGACTGGCTAATTTTGGTATTTTTTTGTAGAGATGAGGTCTCACTGTGTTACCAGCTGGTCTTGAACTCCTGAGCTCAGGTGATCTGACTGCCTCCCAAAGTACTGGAACTTGTGAAAGGAAAATAAATCTTGGGACCCCAAAATCACTAAACCAAAGGGAAAAATCAAGTAGGGAACTGCTTAGTGGAAACCTGCCTCCTATTCTATTCCTTAAAAGTGGATGGATCAAAAAAAAAAAAAAAAAAAAAAAAAAGTGGATGGATCTGGGTTGTGTGGTGACTCAGGATTGTTAAAGCTCCCCAGATTATTATTTTTTTTTTTTTTGAGATGGAGTCTCCCTTTGAGGCCCAGGCTGGAGTGCAGTGGTACAATCTTGGCTCACTGCAAGCTCAGCCTCCTGAGTAGCTGGGACTACAGGTGTCTGCCACCACGCCCAGCTAATTTTTTTTGTATTTTTAGTAGAGAAGGGGGTGTCACCGTGTTAAGCAGGATGGTCTCGAACTCCTGACCTTGTGATCCGCCCGCCTCGGCCTCCCAAAGTGCTGGGATTACAGGCGTGAGCCACCGCGCCTGGCCCGGATGATTCTAATATGCAGCTAAGGTTAAGAAATGTTGGCTTAGACTGTGATTCTTAAAGTGTGGCTCCTGGACCAGCATATCAGAAACACCTGGGAATGATAAGAAATGCAAATTCTTGGCCGGGCACAGTGGCTCACGCCTGTAATCCCAGCACTTTGGGAGGCCGAAGCGGGTGGATCATGAGGTCAGGAGATTGAGACCATCTTGGCTAACACGGTGAAACCCTAGCTCTACTTAAAAATATGTATATATATATACAAAAAATAAAAAAAAGAAGTGCAAATTCTTGGGCCTCACCCCGCAAACTCTGGGAGTAGCGTCCATCAATCTATTCTATTAATAAGAAGTCCCCTATGTGATTCTGATGCATGCTGAAGTTTGAGAACCACTGGCTTAAAGCAATGTCCCTCAACTCTGGCTGCATATTAGAGTGATCTGAGAAATTAAAATGAAAAATCCTATGCTCCAACACGAATTAAACTGAAAGGAAAAATAGATGAATTTATAATTATAGTTAAAGATTTCAAGTGAAGTCTTTCAATAATCGAAAGAACAAGTAGGCAGAAAATCAGCAGGGATACAGAAGACTTGATCAACACCATCGACCAACTTGACCTAATTGGCATTTATAGAACACTCCACCCAACAACTACATAATTTCAAGGGTACACAGGACCTTTACCAAATAACCTATTTGGCCATAAAACACATCTTGATAAGTTTGAGAGGTTTTAAATCATACAAAGCATGTTCTTTACCACAAGAGAATTGGAAATCAATACCAAAAAGATGTCTGGAAAATGCCTAGATAATTAGAAATTAGACACATGCGCTGAGTGCAGTAGCTCATGCCTGTATTCCTAGCACTTTGGGAGGCTGAGGTGGGTGGTGAAAGTGAGACCGAGTGATGCATCTACTGAAGAATTTTGAATAAACTCATGAGAGGAATGGGAGAACTGCTTGCCCAAACACAAATGTTAGTGCCATCAGACTGCAGATGAATTGTGACTGTAATCTCTTGAGAAAACTCCTAAGAGGACCCCTCTACTGTCTGGAAGACTAGTGAGTTTCACTACTATTCATAATAAAGTCTATAACCATGTATTCGACCAACATCAGAGCATCACCTGAAAGCTTGTTAGAAATGCATAATCTTGGCCGGGCGCGGTGGCTCAAGCCTGTAATCCCAGCACTTTGGGAGGCCGAGACGGGTGGATCACGAGGTCAGAAGATCGAGACCATCCTGGCGAACACGGTGAAACCCCGTCTCTACTAAAAAACACAAAAAACTAGCCGGGCGAGATGGCGGGCGCCTGTAGTCCCAGTTACTTGGGAGGCTGAGGCAGGAGAATGGCGTAAACCCGGGAGGCGGAGCTTGCAGTGAGCTGAGATCCGGCCACTGCACTCCAGCCCGGGCGACAGAGCGAGACTCCGTCTCACAAAAAAAAAAAAAAAGAAATGCATAATTTTGCCAGGAATGGGTGCAGCTAAGACCTGCTGAATCAGCCGGGTGCCATGGCTCACGCCTATAATCCCAGCACTTTGGGAGGCAGAGGTGGGAGGATCACCTGAGGTCAGGAGTTCAAGACCAGCCTGGCCAACATGGTGTAAATGCCATCTCTACTAAAAATACAAAAAATTAGCCAAATATGATGGCGGGCGCCTGTAATCCCAGCTACTCAGGAGGCTGAGGCAGGAGAATCGCTTGAATCTGGGAGGCAGAGGTTGCAGTGAGCTGAGATCCTGGCATTGCACTCCAGCCTGGGTGACAAAAAACAAACAAACAAACCCCTCCTGGATCAGAATCAGAATCTGCATTTTTTTGTGTTCTTTTTGAGACGGAGTTTCGCTCTTGTTGCCCAAGCTGGAGTGCAATAGCGCAATCTCGGGTCACTGCAATATCCACCTACTGGATTCAAGTGATTCTCCTGCCTCAGCCTCCTGAGTAGCAAGGATTACAAGCGCGAGCCACCATGCCTGGCTAATTTTTTGTGTTTTTAGTAGAAACAGCATTTCACCATGTTAGCCAGGCTGGTCTCAAACTCCTGACCTCAGGTGATCTGTCCACCTTGGCCTCCCAAAGTGCTGGGATTCAGGCATGAGGCACCACGCCCGGCCTTTTCTTTTCTTTTCTTTCTTTCTTTCTTTTTTTTTTTTTTTGAGACAGGGTCTCCCTTTGTCACCCAGGCTGGAGTGCAGTGGCGCAATCTCGGCTCACTGCAACCTCTGCCTCCCGGGTTCAAGCGATTCTCCTGCCCCAGCCTCCTGAGTAGCTGGAATTACAGGGGCATACCACCATGCCTGGCTAATTTTTATATTTTAGTAGAGATGAGGTTTCACCATGTTACCCAGGTTGGTCTTTACTCGTGACCTCCGGTGACCTACCTGCCTTAAACTCCTGGGCTCAAGCAGTCCTCCCATCTGGGCCTCCCAAATTGCTGGGATTACAGGTGTGAGCCACCAGGCCCAGCTACAAATTCAATTTTTAAGATTATGACTGGGTATGATGGCTCATGCCTGTAATCCCAACACTTTGGGAGGCCCAGATGGGAGGACTGCTTGAGCCTAGGATTTTAATATCAGCCTGGGCAACATAGCAAGACCTTGTCTCTATAAAAAAAAAAATATAGGCCGGGCGCGGTGGCTCAAGCCTGTAATCCCAGCACTTTGGGAGGCCGAGACGGGCGGATCACGAGGTCAGGAGATCGAGACCATCCTGGCTAACACCGTGAAACCCCGTCTCTACTAAAAATACAAGAAAATTAGCCGGGCGAGGTGGCGGGCGCCTGTAGTCCCAGCTACTCAGGAGGCTGAGGCAGGAGAATGGCGTGAACCCGGGGGGGCGGAGCTTGCAGTGAGCCGAGATCGCGCCACTGCACTCCAGCCTGGGGCACAGAGCAAGACTCCGTCTCAAAAAAAAAAATATATATATATATATATATATGAATGAAAATTAGGCCACGCGTGGTGGCTCACGCCTGTAATCGCAGCACTTTGGGAGGCCGAGGCAGGTGGATCACAAGGTCAGGGGTTCAAGACCAGCCTGGCCAACATGGTGAAACCCTGTCTCTACTAAAAATACAAAAATTAGCTAGGCATAGTGGCACGTGCCTGTAATCCCAGGTACTCAGGAGGCTGAGGCAGAGAAGTGCTTGAACCTGGGAGGCGGAGGTTGCAGTGAGCCAAGATCATGCCACTGCACTCCAGACTGGGCGACAGAGGAAGACTCTGTCAAAAAAAAAAAAAAAAAAAAAAAATTTAAATGGGTGTGGTAGCATGCACCTGTAGTCTGAGCTACTCAGGAGGCTGAGGTGGGAGGATTTCTGGAGCCCAGTAGCTTTAGTTTTTGTAAAAATACAAAAATTACTGGGTGTGGTGATGGGCGCCTATAATCCCAGCTACTCAGGAGGCTAAGGCAGGAGAATCGTCTGAACCCAGGAAGTGGAGGTTGCAGTGAGCCGAGATCGTGCCATTGCACTGCAGCCTGGGCAACGGGTTGAGACTCCATCTCAAAAAAAAAAAAAACAAAAAAATTAGGTTGAGTTTCATCAAAATAAAAACTGCTCTCTGGAAGATACTATTAATAGAATGAAAGCTTAGCCTAGACTGGGAGAAATATTTGCAAAACCTACATTCAACAACAACAAAAAATGAATCCAGAATACATAAAGAGCTCTTATAACGAAGTAAGAAGACAAAAAATTTAAAAATGATGCAAATAGTTGGATAATTCACCAAAGACGATGCACATATGACAAATAAGCACATGAAAAGATGCTTAACATCATTAGTCAGTAGAGAGATGCAAATTTAAAACATTATGTACCTAATAGAACTAATGGTATAGAGAAATCAACTTTTTTTTGAGAAAGAGTCTCGCTTTGTCACCCAGCTCGCTCTGTCGCCCAGGCTGGAGTGCAGTGGCGCAATCTCGGCTCACTGCAAGCTCCGCCTCCTGGGTTCCTGCCATTCTCCTGCCTCAGCCTCCCAAGTAGCTGGGAATACAGGCGCCCACCACCATGCCTGCTCTTCTTCTTCTTTTTTTTTTTTTTTTGTATTTTTTTAGTAGAGACGGGGTTTCACCATGTTAGGCAGGATGGTCTTGATCTCCTGACCTCACGATCCGCTCGTCTCGGCCTCCTAAAGTGCTGGGATTACAGGCGTGAGCCACCGCGCCGGGCCTTGAACCAAATCTTATTGCTTCATTCTTTTCCACTCTAAAAGTGGGAAAAGGTATGTCATGAGTTTTTTTAAGCTTTATTTTATTTTTACCTGACAAATAACAATTATATATATTTATGAGGTACAATGTAATGTTTCAATACATGTATACATTGTGGAATGATCAAATCAAGCTAATTAACATATCCATCATCTCAAATACTTTTCATTTATTTGTGGTAAGAACATTTAAAATCCACTCTGTTAGCTATTTTGAATACTGTATACAATACATTGTTATTAACTATAGTCACTATGCCGTGCAATGGATCCTCAGAACCTATTCCTCCTGTCTAACTGAAACTTCACACCCTTTGACCAATGTCTCCCCTTTCACTGTCCACCCCCGACCTGCAGGCCTCTGGTAACCACCATTCTACTCTCTACTTCTATCAATTCAACTTTTTTAGATTCCACATATAAGTAAAATCATGAGGTATTTGTCTTTTTTGCCTGGCTTCTTTACCACTTTTAAAAATCCATGTATCCATTGATGGGCACTTCGGTTGTTTGCATATCTTGGCTGTTGTGAATAATGCTGCAGTGAACATGGTCATGCAGATATCTCTGACATACTGGTTTCATTTCCTTTGGATAAATACCCAGAAGTGCGATTGCTGGTTCCTACCATTTTCATTTAGTGGTTGTGTTGTTGGGTTTGGGTTTGTGTGTCAATACCTGTCTCTGAACATAACTTCTAGGAGACAATATGTTTATTACCCTTTGCTGGGCGCAGTGGCTCATGCCTGTAATCCCAGCACTTTGAGAGGCTGAGGCGGGCGGATCACCTGAAGTCAGGAGTTCAAGACCAGCCTGGCCAACACAGTGAAACCCCTTTACTAAAAATACAAAAAATTAGCTGGGCGTGGTGGTGGGCACCTGTAATCCCAGCTACTTGGGAGGCTGAGGCAGGAGAATCACTTGAACCCGGGAGGCGGAGGTTGCAGTGAGCCAAAATCACGCCATTGCACTCCAGCCTAGGCAACAGAAGCTAAACTCTGTCTCAAAAAAAAAAAAAAAAAAAAAGTTTATTACCCTTTTAAGTGGGAATAATCAATGTTACCACCTCAGTCTCAGTAATTATCTTGTTCACAGATGAAAAAGCTGCTTAAGGTTTCCTGGTGGTGTTTTTCTGAATATCTGACTTTGGCTAAATGCTTGCCTCCTTGATACCTGTTTATGAGACATTTCTCCTTGAGCAAAGCATGTGACTTGAATGCTTCCTGGCTCGCAGGAGGTGACTAGGAGCAGAGAGGCAAGCTGTCAGATGTGGTTTTATCACTATATCTTTTGTTTACCGGTTCACATGTATTTATTACTGCTCTTGACAGAGCTACCGCTCCTTTGAAATTGTGTCAATCAGTGAAACATAGTATATACTTCCTACAAGACAGGCGAATTGAAATGTTGTTGACTTGAATGGCAAAGAGTTCAGAAGAGATGTACTCAGTAGATGGAAAGTTCAGGAGAAAGGATTTCAGACAGTTCACAGTTGGAGGACTCAAGGTGATAGACCAAAACTCAGGCTTTGGCCATCTTCCCTTAGGAAATATTTTTTGTTTTGTTTTGTTTCGTTTTTGAGACTGAGTTTTGCTCTTGTTGCCCAAGCTTGAGAGCAATGGCACGATCTCAGCTCACTGCAGCCTCCACCTCTGCGGTTCAAGAGAGTCTCCTGCTCAGCCTCTTGTGTAGCTGGGATTACAGGCATACGCCACCACGCCTGGCTAATTTTTTGTATTTTTAGTAGAGACAGAGTTTCACCATGTTAGCCAGGCTGGTCTCAAACTCCTGACCTCAGCTGATCCACCTGCCTCGGCTTCCCAAAGTGCTGGGATTACAAGGTGTGAGCCACCGCACCCAGCCAGGAAATCTTTATAAGCTCTCAGCAAGAGAACTTGAATGCAAAGCCATGCAAGGTTTTATAATGTCTTATAAGTTATTTTTTTTTTCTAATTAGGTTCATTTGAAGCAGTTTTATGACATAAATTATTACTCTTATGTTGCAGATAAGGAAATTTAGAGGTAAAATTATGCATATGAAATCTCTCAGCAAGAAGTGGCGCAAGAAATTAAATCCAATTGTTGGTACTTTATAAATGTTTATTAAATTAAGAAACTTTTGGCCGGGCGCTGTGGCTCACGTCTGTAATCCCAGCGCTCTGGGAGGCCGAGGTGGGCGGATCACGAGGTCAGGAGATGGAGACCATCCTGGCTAACGCAGGGAAACCCTGTCTCTACTAAAAATACAAAAAATTAGCCGGGCGTGGTAGCGGGCGCCTGTAGTCCCAGCTACTGGGGAAGCCGAGGCAGGAGAATGGCGTGAACCGGAGAGGCAGAACTTGCAGTGAGCCGAGATGGCGCCACTGCACTCCAGCCTGGGCGACACAGCAAGACTCCGTCTCAAAAAAAAAAAAAAAAAGAAAGAAAGAAACTTTTGCTAATAATTAAGAAGCCGGTGTTGTGGTTTTGAATATTTTCGAGTTTAACTAAATTACCTCTGAAATGTCTTATAAAACATAAAAAAGCCTCGTCTTTTGAAGAATAGCTGGATCTGATTTCAAAGAAAGTCAAGTCTTTAGGTTTTGATTTGCCTAAAAAGTCCAAGGATTTCAGCTGGACGCGGTGGCTCACGGCTGTAATCCCAGCACTTTGGGAGGCCGAAGAGGGCGCATCACGAAGTCAGCAGTTCAAGACCAGCCTGAGCAACATGGTGAAACCCCGTCTCTACTAAAAATACAAAAATTAGCTGGGTGTGGTGGCGCATGCCTGTAATCCCAGCTACTCAGGAGGCTGAGGCAGAAGAATCGCTTGAACCCAGGAGGTGGAGATTGCAGTGAGCCAAGATCATGCCACTGCACTCCAGCCTGGGGAGCAGAGTGAGATTCCATCTCAAAAAAAAAAGTCCAAGGGTTTCTTCACTGATAAAAGCTTGAATTATTTTTCCTTCCAGGACATATTTCTACACTAAAAATGAATAAAAATAGCCTGATACTAAGATAACATTATAGAGAGATTTCATGTATATACATATATATTCTTTTGTATGAATGGTCTTTTTTTTTTATTTTTATTTTTTGAGGCGGAGTCTCGCTCTGTCGCCCAGGCTGGAGTGCAGTGGCGCGATCTCAGCTCACTGCAAGCTCCGCCCCCCGGGTTCACGCCATTCTCTTGTCTCAGCCTCCCGAGTAGCTGGGACTACAGGCGCCCCCCACCGCGCCCGGCTAATTTTTTGTATTTTTAGTAGAGACGGGGGTTTCACCGGGTTAGCCAGGATGGTCTCGATCTCTTGACCTCGTGATCCGCCCGCCTCGGCCTCCCAAAGTGCTGAGATTACAGGCGTGAGCCACCGTGCCTGGCTGTATGAATGGTCTTTAAATAAAAGTTGGTTTTTTTTGTTTTTGTTTTTGTTTTTGAGACGGAGTCTCGCTGTGTCTCCCAGGCTGAAGTGCAGTGGCCTGATCTCGGCTCACTGCAAGCTCCGCCTCCCGGGTTCACGCCATTCTCCCGCCTCAGCCTCCCAAGTAGCTGGGACTACAGGAGCCTGTCACCACGCCCGGCTAGTTTTTTGTATTTTTAGTAGAGACTGGGTTTCACCATGTTAGCCAGGATAGTCTCGATCGCCTGACCTCGTGATCCACCCGCCTCGGCCTCCCAAAGTGCTGGGATTACAGGCTTGAGCCACCGCGCCCGGCCTAAATAAAAGTTTTATTAAAGAGGTAACTAATAGGCCAGGCTCAATGGCTCACGCCTGTAATCCCAGCACTTCGGGAGGCCGAGGTGGGCAGATCACTTGAGGTCAGGAGTCCACGACCAGCTTGGCCAACATGGCAAAACCCCATATCTACTAAAAATACAAAAATTGGCCAGGCGCAGTGGTGTGGGCCTGTGGGCCCAGCTACTCAGAAGGCTGAGGCAGGAGAATCGTTTGAAGCCTGGAGGTGGAGGTTGCAGTGAGCTGAGATCAGGTCACTGCACTCCAGCCTAGGTGACAGGGCGAGAATCCCTCTCAAAAAAAAAAAAAAAGGAGCTAACCAATTGTAAGCTAGAGTTCTATTGTTCTTGGTGTTGAGGTATACCAACAGCTGCTATTGTCTGTATAAATCAGTGTTGCTGCAAGGAACAGTAGTTGACTTTAGATGTTGCTGGAAAAAGCAAAACCCAATCCATGTCCAAAGTTTTCTGGCGTAGTGGATTGATTCACATATTAATCAAATCCTCCTCTGACTCTGGATGAATTAATTTATATGATTTTCTTGGTTGGGCACTACAGTATTGACAATTGACATATTGAGACTACTCTGGGCTTTTCAAACCAAAGTTGTTTATTATTATTATTATTTTTTGAAACATAGTCTCACTCTGTCACCAGGCTGGAATGCAGTGACACCATCTTAGCTCACTACAACCTCTGCCTCCCTGGCTCAAGCAATCCTCCTGCCTCGGCCTCCCCAGTAACTGGGACTCTAGGTGCACACCACCACGCACAACTAATTTTTGTATTTTTTTTTGTAGAGACGAGGTTTCACCATGTTCGAGGCTGGTCTCAAACTCCAGGTTTCAAGCAATCTGCCCACCTTGGCCTCTCCGAGTGTTGGGATTACAGGCGTGAGCCACTGCGCCCAGCCTAAACTTGCTTATTTATAGGAGCCTCCAGATTAATAAACTATCACCCAAAGCAAATAAATGCAGTCAGATGAGTTTTGATGCACAAGGAGAATTTTAGACTTCTAAGATGCCATTTGTTACACAACAGTATACTTTCCACATGACTTTTCCGGCTCTATTTTATTATGATTCTATGAACTATGCCTGCTCAGCAGAAAACAGATTCAGAATTTTTGACTAATAGTGCAATTCCACTAATAGCCACTGCTATTATGTACAGGAGGAATAAGGCATAAACCAATGCTGCCTCCCCATGCACTAGCAGGACCGGTGGCTCACACCTGTAATCCCAGTACTTTGGGAGGCCAAGGCAGGCGGATCACCTGAGGTTGGGAGTTCGAGACCAGCCTGGCCAACATGGCAAAACCCATCTCTATTAAAAATACAAAAATTAGCCGGGTGCAGTGGTGTGCACCTGTAGTCCCAGCTACTTTGGAGGCTGAGGCAGGAGAATCGCTTGAACCTGGGAGGTGGAGTTGCAGTGAGCAGCGATCTCGCCACTGCACTCCACCCCGGGCAACAGTGCAAGACTCTATCTCAAAAATAAATAAACAAATAAATATAAATTAGCATCTTAAATAAGTATTTGTCAGTTGTATGTGTGTGTGTGTGTTTGTTTTGTTTGTTTGTTTTTTTAATATGGAGTCTCACTCTTGTCACCCAGGCTGGAGTGCAGTTTTGTAATCTTGGCTCACTGCAATCTCCACCTCCTGGGTTCAAGTGATTCTCCTGCCTCAGCCTCCCAAGTAGCTGGGATTACAAGTGCCTGCCACCACGCCTGGCTAATTTTTGTAGTTTAATGGAGATGGGGTTTTGCCATGTTAGCCAGGCTGGTCTTGAACTCCTGACCTCAGATGATCCACCCACCTCCACCTTCCAGAGTGCTGGGATTACAGGTGTGAGCCACTGAGCCTCACCTTTAAGTCAGTATTTAAATATTAATACCAACAGCCCACATTGCCAAGACAATCCTAAGCCAAAAGAACAAAGCTGGAGGCATCACATTACCTGACTTCAAACTATACTACAAGGCTACAGTACCCAAAACAGCATGATACTGGTACCAAAACAGAGATATAGACCAATGGAACAGAACAGAGCCCTCAGAAATAATACCACACATCTACAACCATCTGATCTTTGACAAACATGACAAAAACAAGCAATGGGGAAAGGATTCCCTATTTAATAAATGGTACTGGGAAAACTGGCTAGCCATATGTAGAAAGCTGAAACTGGATCCCTTCCTTACACCTTATACAAAAATTAATTTAAGATGGATTAGAGACTTAAATGTTAGACCTAAAACCATAAAAACCCTAGAAGAAAACCTAGGCAATACCATTCAGGACATAGGCATGGGCAAGGACTTCATGTCTAAAACACCAAAAGCAATGGCAACAAAAGCCTAAATTGACCAATGGGATCTAATTAAACTAAAGAGCTTCTGCACAGCAAAAGAAACTACCATCAGAGTGAACAGGCAACCTACAGATGGGAGAAAATTTTTGCAATCTACTCATCTGACAAAGGGCTAATATCCAGAACCGACAAAGAACTCAAACAAATTTACAAGAAAAAAAAACCCATCAAAAAGTGGGCAAACGACATGAACAGACACTTCTCAAAAGAAGACATTTATGCAGACAACGGACACATGAAAAAATGCTCATCATCACTAGCCATCAGAGAAATGCAAATCAAAACCACAATGAGATACCATCTCACACCAGTTAGAATAGTGATCATTAAAAAGTCAGGAAACAACAGGTGCTGGAGAGGATGTAGAGAAATAGGAACACTTTTACACTGTTGGTGGGACTGTAAACTAGTTCAACCATTGTGGAAGACAGATTCCTTAAGGATCTAGAACTAGAAATACCATTTGACCCAGCCATCCCATTACTGGGTATATACCCAAAGGATTATAAATTATGGGCCAGGCGCGGTGGCTCAAGCCTGTAATCCCAGCACTTTGGGAGGCCGAGACGGGCGGATCACGAGGTCAGGAGATCGAGACCATCCTGGCTAACACGGTGAAACCCCGTCTCTACTAAAAATACAAAAAACTAGCCGGGCGAGGTGGTGGGCACCTGTAATCCCAGCTACTCGGGAGGCTGAGGCAGGAGAATGGTGTGAACCCAGGAGGCGGAGTTTGCAGTGAGCTGAGATCCGGCCACTGCACTCCAGCCTGGGTGACAGAGCGAGACTCCGTCTCAAAAAATAAATAAATAAATAAATAAATAAATAAATAAATAAATAAAAGGATTATAAATCATGCTGCTATAAAGACACATGCACACATGTTTATTGTGGCACTATTCACAATAGCAAAGACCTGGAACCAACCCAAATGTCCATCAATGACAGACTGGATTAAGAAAATGTGGCACATGGCCGGGCGCGGTGGCTCACGCCTGTAATCCCAGCACTTTGGGAGGCCGAGGCGGGCGGATCACAAGGTCAGGAGATCGAGACCACGGTGAAACCTCGTCTCTACTAAAAATACAAAAAATTAGCCGGGCACGGTTGTGGGCGCCTGTAGTCCCAGCTACTCGGGAGGCTGAGGCAGGAGAATGGCAGGAACCCGGGAGGCGGAGCTTGCAGTGAGCTGAGATCCGGCCACTGCACTCCAGCCTGTGGCGACATATACACCATGGAATACTATGCGGCCATAAAAAAGGATGAGTTCGTGTCCTTTGTAGGGACATGGATGCAGCTGGAAACCATCATTCTCAGCAAACTGTCGCAAGAACAGAAAACCAAACACCACATGTTCTCACTCATAGGTGGGAATTGAACAATGAGAACACTTGGATACAGGGTGGGGAATGGGGAACATCACACACTGGGGCCTGTCGTGGGCTATGGGGAGCGGGGAGGGATAGCATTAGGAGATATACCTAATGTAAATGACGAGTTAATGGGTGCAGCACACCAACATGGCACATGTAAACATATGTAGCAAACCTGCACATTGTGCACATGTACCCTAGAACTTAAAGTATAATAAAAAATAAATAAATAAAAAACAAAAAGAAAATAAATAAATATTAATACCAACTATCCAATTTGGCAGGAATGTTACATTCATAACAATTTGTAGCCTGACCCCCATGAGTTTTTTGCTGAAAATACAAACTATATAATTATATTTTCTCTTTAAGAAGTCTTGACATTATTAGACCCCTCCCCTGGTTTTTCTTGTTTTTCATTAACTTGTACTTGGCATTCTGTGTCAGGTGTACATGCCAGAGATCAGGATGATAGGGCCATGTGATATTGCTGGCCTAGTCTAGGCATTAGTGTGCGACCCCGTAAGCAAGTACAGCCGGTCATTTCCAGCCACCTGGATCAGCTGAGATGGGAACATCAGTTTAAATGAAAGTGTATTTAGAGAGGTGACCCACTGTCACGAGATAAAGACCTAAGGCCATGAGTTTAAAATTCAGTAACAAAAGGGTGGAGCTCTGGAAACTGGGAGGAGTGAGAGGAGTATTTTACAACTTACGAACATAAAAGGCCACTATTTATTCTTTTAAAAAAATGTATAATTAATTTTCTTGAGACGGGGTCTGACTCTGTTGCCCAAACTGGAATGCGGTAGCACAATCTCAGCTCATTGCAATGTCCATCTCCCAGGCTCAAGTGATCTTCCCACCTCAGTCTCCCAAGTAGCTGGGGATACAGTGCACACCACCACACCCAGCTAATTTTTATATTTTTTGTAGAGACAGGGTTTCACCATGTTGCCCAGGCTGGTCTCGACCTCAAGTGATCTGCCCACCTCAGCCTCCCAAAATGCTGGGATTACAGGAGTGAGCCATCATGCCTGATCAAAAGAGCACTCAGTATATATTCTTTTTTTTCTCTTTTTTTTTTTTTTTGTGAGACAGAGTCTTGCTCTGTTGCCCAGGCTGGAGTGCAGTGATGCAATCTCGACTCAAAGCAATCTGCCTCCCAGGTTCAAGCGATTTTCCTGCCTCAGCCTCCTGAGTAGCTGTGATTATAGGTGTGGGCCACCACAGTTAATTTTGTATTTTTAGTAGAGATAAGGTTTTACCATGTTGGCCAGGCTGGTCTTGAACTCCTGACCGCAAGTCATACGCCCACCTTGGCCTCCCAAAGTGCTAGGATTACAGGTGTGAGCCACCGCACCTGGCCCTATGTATTCCTTAAATTTACTTTTTTCTTGAGGTATAATATAAAGACAGGAAAGTGTGCATATTGCAAGTGTAGACTTTGATGAGCTTTCACAAACTCAACACATCTGTGTGACCAGCATCCTTTCAAGAAACTGAGCATTTCTTGCTACTCAGAAGTCCCTCTACTGTTCTCTTGTAGCTGACATTTGCTCCCAAGAATAACTGCTTTCTGACTTCAATCACCACATATTAGTTTTGTCTCTTTTTAAATTTCATATTACGTTCAGCTCTATGTTCAGTAACTTTTTGTTGGTAGCTTGAAACTGGCCATAGTGGAAGTATGTATTTACACCACAGAAATCGGCAAATCAGGGTGTTGCCCCCATCCCTGAGCTAGATGTTAAACATTTATGAGTACACCACTGAGTACAGAAGTAAACAAAACTAACAAAAATCTTTGCCTTCATAGAGTTCACATTCTAGATGGAGAGAGACAAAATAAGTAACTGAATTATGTTAGAAGTATATTAGAAAACGCTGGGCATGGTGGCTCATGCCTGTAATCCCAACACTTTCAGAAGTTGAGGTAGAAGGATTGCTTGAGCCCGGGAGTTTGTGACCAGCCTGGGCAACACAGGAAGACTCCATCTCTGTAGAAAATCAAAAAACTAGCTGGGCATGGTGGCACATGCCTGTAGTCCCAGCTACTCAAGAGGATGAGGTGGGAGGATCGCTTGAGCCCAGGATCGCTTGAGCACTGTGGGCCATGGTTGTGCCACTGCACTCCAGTCTGTCTCAAAAACAAGAAAAGAAAGAAAAAGTATATTCGGAGAGGAAAAACACTGAAGGGAAAAGTTAAGTTGAGGAAAGAAGTAAGGAGTCTGGGTGGTGGTGGGCATTACAATTCTAAATAGGGTGGTCAGGAAAGGCCTCACTGAGAACATGGTATTTGAACATTAATTGAAAGGAAGGGGGAAACAAGCTGTAAGTATAGGTAAGAGAAGAGTGGTTTAGGCAGAGAAAACAGCAAATGCAGAGACCCTGAGGCAAGAATGCTGCAAGGGGGCCACTAGAACTGGGGCTCCATGAGTAAGGGTAGATAGAGCAGGAACTGAAATCCTAGAGGTAATGAGTGAAGGTAGTGAGGGGTGGAAGGCCAGATTATGAAAGGCCTAGAAGGCCATTGTGAAGACTTGAGATAATTTTTTTTCTTTTTTTTGGAGATGGAGTCTCACTTTGTCACCCAGGCTGGGGTACAATGGCGTAGTCTCGGCTCACTGCAACCTCCGCCTCCTGGGTTCAAGCAATTATCCCACCTTGGCCTCTTGAGTAGCTGGGACTATAGGCACGGGCCACCACACCCAGCTAATATTTGTATTTTTAGTAGAGATGGGGTTTTGCTATGTTGGCCAGGCTGGTCTTGAACTCCTGACCTTGTAATCCGCCTGCCTCAGCCTCCCAAAGTGCTGGGATTACAGGCGTGAGTCACCGCACTTGGCCGACTTGAGATAATTTAATAGGGGAAAGTATAGTTTTTTATACAGCTAAAGTATTAAGTTATCAAATGCTATCTTGTCAGATTCCTTGCTGAATTCAAAGGTGACTTTTGGATTGCTTTCTTTTCTTCTTTTTTTTGAGACGGAGTTTCATTCTTGTTGTCCAGACTGGAGTGCAATGGTGCAATCTCAGCTCACTGCAACCTCCTCCTCCTGGGTTCAAGCGATTCTCCTGCCTCAGCCTCCCAAGTAGCTGGGATTACAGGTGTGTGCCACCACACCCAGCTAATTTTGTATTTTTTTAGTAGAGACAGGATTTTACCATATTGGTCAGGCTGGTCTTGAACTCCTGACCTCAGGTGATCCGCCTTCCTTGGCCTCCCAAAGTGCTGGGATTACAGGTGTGAGCCACTGCGCCTGGCCTGGATTGCTGTCTTTAGGTTGAATTAGCCTCTAGACTTGTGTTGTTCAGTAAGGTAGCCAGTACTCACATGTGGGTATTTGAATTTAAACTTATCGAAACAAAATAATAATTCAGTTCCTTGTTGTACTAGTCACATTTCAAGTATTCAATAGCCACACTTGGCTAATAGCTACCATGTGAGGCAGCACAGACACTGAACATGTCCATCACTGCAGAATATTCTGTTGGACGCGGCTACTCTAAGACAGCAAACCTTGCTGGGATGGACTATACGCCGGTTTTTAGCCTTTTTACAGATGATGCATTTGCCCTAGCAGATCTTTTGGCAAGAACACCTCGGTACAGGAATCCTGGAGCCATTTGATTTCTGCTCAGATTGTAAGTTTCTATTTCAGGACCTTATATCTAAAAGTAGCTTTATATAAAACCTGTAATCTTCTCCAGAGACATCCTCTAGTATTCATTTATATATTCATAAAAAGTGAGTGATCACTGGCTATTACCTTGCTTGTATAACCTGTTGTGAAAAGCAAGATGGCCCAAATTATAGCCTAGAAACTTTAATTTATTCATTTATTTATTTTGTGGCTGTTTTTAATGCATGGATTCAGGTTAAGTTGTGATTAAATCAGATATATAAATTGCTCTGAGATATAAATTGCTCAGAGTCAAGAAGTGCAAAAAAAAAAAAATTCCATAATCTTTTTTGTGAGAAAGGATGCTTTTTAGCATTAATTCAGGGTTCTTCACCCCATTCTTCCTCAGTGCTCCCACTCTGGGTGTGGTATGGGACTGTTAAAACCCTGACCAGGGACTTTTCTCTAGTTGGTGAAATGAAGGAAAAGCAGTCACTCAACTTCATAAAAAAGGCAGTTATCCTGTGATCTTCTAAACTGGCTTATGTGGAGCAGAATGATCCATGAGCAGCTGGGAGCTCACTCTCTATATTCTGATATGAGATGGGATCTTTGGGGGAAGGGGTGTTTCGTGGGCCTAGGTAAGCACAGATCCTTTGAGCTAAGGAGGCCTGGTTGACACCTGTGGTTTCACGGGATACTTCTCTGGGTTGGGGTGGGTCTTATCTTTTTCCTCCTGCCTCAGCCAAAAATAGTTTAGAGATCTCCAGAATGGCTGCAGAGTTGCTCCCAACTTGCCCTCTGAGAAGACTTTTTTTTTTTTTTTTTTGAGGCGGAGTCTCACTCTGTCGCCCAGGCTGGAGTGCAGTGGCCAGATCTCAGCTCACTGCAAGCTCCGCCTCCTGGGTTTACGCCATTCTCCTGCCTCAGCCTCCCGAGTAGCTGGGACTACAGGCGCCCGCCACCTCGCCCGGCTAGTTTTTTGTATTTTTAGTAGAGACGGGGTTTCACCGTGTTAGCCAGGATGGTCTTGATCTCCTGACCTCGTGATCCGCCCGTCTCGGCCTCCCAAAGTGCTGGGATTACAGGCTTGAGCCACCGCGCCCGGCCAAGAAGACTTTTAAAAGTTTGTTCATGTTAAAATATAAATGATTGTAATCCCAGCACTTTGGGAGGCCGAGACGGGCGGATCATGAGGTCAGGAGATCGAGACCATACTGGCTAACACAGTGAAACCCCATCTGTACTAAAAAAAAAAATTCAAAAACTTAGCCGGGCGAGGTGGCAGGCGCCTGTAGTCCCAGCTACTCGGGAGGCTGAGGCAGGAGAATGGCGTAAACCTGGGAGGCGGAGCTTGCAGTGAGCTGAGATCCGGCCACTGCACTCCAGCCCGGGCGACAGTGCGAGACTCCGTCTCAAAGACACAAAAAAAAAAAAAAAAAAAAAAAATATATATATATATATATAAATGATTGGCTAGGAAGGAGGGTAGCTCATACCTGTAATCTCAGCAGTTTAGGAGGCTGAGGCAGAAGGATCACTTGAACTCAGGAGTTCAAGACCAACCTGGATAACATAGACTTCATCTCTTAAAAAAAAAAAAAAGAAAATGAAAAAAAGAAAGTAGCCTGCTGTAGTGGCTCATGCATGTATTCCCAGCTACTAGGCAGGCTGAGGAGGGAGGATGGCTTGAGCTCAGGCGATGAAAGGTACAGTGAGTTGTGATCATGCCAATACACTCCAGCCTAGGTGACAGAGCAAGACCCTGTCTCAAATTACATATATACATATATATATATATGTTTAGTGGTTACTTCTTCTGGGAGACTGAGCCAACTGCCTTGTTGACGTAAGTCAAAGGAATGAAGCTGGCCGGGTGCAGTGGCTCACGCCTGTAATCCCAGAACTTCGGGAGGCCAAGGCGGGTGGATCACCTGAGATCAGGAGTTGGAGATCAGCTGGCCAATATGGTAAAACCCTGTTTCTACTAAAAAATACAAAAATTAGCTGGTGTCATGGCAGGCACCTGTAATCCAAGCTACTCAGGAGGCTAAGGCAGGAGAATCGCTTGAACCCGGGAGGCGGAGGTTGCAGTTGAGCTGAGATCACGCTGCTCGCACTCCAAGAGTGAAACTCCATCTTAAGAAAAAAATAAATAAATAAAAATAAAAAGGAATAAAGTTTGTGGAATTTCAAGCATCTCTAGTGCTCCTAAACTAGTACCACGTTTATAGTTAGGGGAACTATACCTCCATTTTGCCTGGGACAGTCCTGGTTTATACCCATTACCCTTGTGTATTTATTAACAGTGCTCCCTTTCACTCTCAAAATGTCTGGATAATAAATTAAATAGTCACCTTATTTTATAGCCCATTCTCTGCCCAAAGCCTAATTAGCCTAATAAGTACAAGACAGAAAATTTTTAAAATTACTTCCTGGAGTCAGCTTCCTTTAATCATCTCTATGCCTTTTTCTCCTTTTTCAATTTTCATTCTCATATTGGAAAGCACCAGGAGACAAATGACTGTGCCTGCAATCTTGTTTTTTTGAGCAGTTGTTTAAATAATGTAATACATCTTGGTTCTTGAATAAAATCCTAAAGAAGCACATCTTTCCTAGGTTACTCCTTATCAATTTAGTAATGCTTTTTTTCAAACACTTCTTCTTTCTGTTTGTCTAGAAAAACTTGCTTCCTTGGAGAACCCCTTTTATTGAATTATTTCTTCACACTGGCAATTTGATTGGATTGATTCCATTTTTTATTTCTACAACTACAGTGACTTGGTCCACAGATTTTAGTCTGGTAGGCATATAATTAGACTCTTACAATTTTGCCTTTACGTCCTATATCTTATGGGAGATGAGGGCGTGTAGTGTCTAGCATCTGCAAAATGCATTCCCAGCTAGTCTTGCCTAGAGGCAAACTGGAACACCAGGCACTAGCAGTGAGCTACACCTGTATGCACAGAAATGGCTTTTTAAAAGGAAGAAAGCATAAAGCCACAAACTCGTAATGTTCCTTTAGAGCTGGACTGGAACTATAAAAAGCACATAATTTAGACACATTTTTAGCTGTTCTAAGTTTTCTATTGGTTATTATAAAAGTTTATGTATATTCATTTGGATTTTTTAAATCAAGCAGATATTTTAACAGTTCGCTTTACTTGTGCAGCTGTTTTCCTTAAATATATTGGTTATTTAACTTACAAACTTGCCTTTATAAAAAGCCAGGCTAAAAAAGATTTGTCTTGACCTTTTACTTGGCACTTAAGATTACAGAATTTCTAAATTCAAGCATTACCTAAGAATTTTCATAATTTTGTCCCTGTTGCCCTTTGATTCCAAGTGGTTAGAAGTTAACCTATTTAATGTCCTTAGGAGCAAAGGGTTAAATCCTAGCATCAAGGTTAGTTTAAAAACAACAGTTGGCCTCCTGTATAAACATTCTCTTCCATTTATAAACACACTCCTTTTTTTTCTTTTTCCATTCTAAATGCCAGTTTACAATTCAGTGAGATAGTTTTCTATTTATAGTGTCTTCACCTTAAATGTTATCCCTCGAATATCAGGAGTTATTTCTAAAACACAAAAAAAGGATATCTTCTTTCACACCAAAAAACTACATTGACCAAGAAAATTATTTACCGTAATAATACCAAGAGCGTGAAAACTGTTAGTGCAAATGATTTTATCTATCATTAATAACAGCCTAACTCTTCCCATCAACTGAAGAACTTAATTAGACAAAGAAACAGTAACTAAGTAGAAATAAAAATGAAAATGTAGGCCAAGTGTGGTGCCTTACGCCTGTAATCCCAGCATTTTGGGAGGCCTAGGTGGGTGGATTACCCGAGGTCAGGAGTTCGAGACCAGCCTGGCCAACATGGTAAAACCCCATCTCTACTAAAAATACAAAAAGTAACCGGGTGTGGTGGCATACACCTGTAGTCCCAGCTACTTGGGAGGCTGAGATAGGAGAATCGCTTGAACCTGGGAGGTGGAGGTTGCAGTGAGCTGAGATTATGCCACTGCACTTCAGCCTGGGTGACAGAGAGAGACTCCCTTAGAAAGAAAGAAAGAAAGGAAGGAAGGAAGGACGGAAGGAAGGAAGGAAGGAAGGAAGGAAGGAAGGAAGGAAATGTATAACTTCCTGTGTGAAGGAAAGGAAGGATACATTCTAACCAGACAGAAAGATGGAATCCAATTTTAGTAAGTGAAATCTTCCAAATTTATGGTTGTAGTTAGAAAGAGACATGATGAGGCCAGGCACGGTGGCTCACGCTTGTAATCCTAGCACTTTGGGAGGCCAAGGTGGGTGGATCACCTGAGTTCAGGAGTTCGAGACCAGCCTGACGAACATGGCGAAACCCCCATCTCTACTAAAAATACAAAAATTAGCCTGCTGTGGTGATGGATGCCTGTAATCCCAACTACTCAGGAGGCTGAGGCAGGAGAATTGCTTGAACCCAGGAGGCGGAGGTTGCAGTGAGCCGAGATCGCACCATTGCACTCCAGCTTGGGTGACAGAGCAAGACTCCGTCTCAAACAAAAAAAAAAAGAAAGAGACATGATGCTCATGGACTAGGCTTACTTATAGGGGCAGGGTTTGATGGATCTCCAGGTGCAGGCTCTGATTAAGCTTTGCGAGTTCTGAGACTGAATTTTATCAGGACATCTATAAGAAATCACGATAAAACTGGCTGGGCAAGGTCACTCATGCCTGTAATCCCAGCACTTTGGGAGGCCAAGGCGGGCAGATCACTTGAGGTCAGGAGTTCAAGACTAGCCTGGCCTACATGTTGAAACCCCATCTCCACTAAAAATACAAAAATAAGCCAGGCATGGTGGACCATGCTTGTAGTCCCAGAGCTACTTAGAAGGCTGAGGCAGGAGAATTGCTTGAACCCTGGAGGCAGAAGTTGCAGTGAGTTGAGATCACCCCACTGTACTCCAGCCTGGATGACAGAGCAAGACTCCATCTCAAAAAAAAAAAAAGAAAAAGAAAAAAGAAATTACAAGAAACCTAATAAACAGGCCGGGTGTGGTGACTCATGCCTGTAATCCCAGCACTTTGGGAGGCCAAGGCAGGCAGATCACAAGGTCAGAAGATCGAGACCATCCCGGCTAACACGGTGAAACCCCGTTTCTACTAAAAATACAAAAAATTAGCCAGGGACTAGTAGCTGAGATTACAGGCATTTGCCACCACGCTCGGCTAATTTTGGTAGTTTCAGTAGAGACAGGGTTTTACCATGATGGCCAGGCTGGTCTCAAACTCCTGACCTCAGGTGATCCATCCACCCCGGCCTCCCAAAGTGCTGGGATTGTAGGCGTGAGCCACCGTAGGCGGCAACCTATTCTCTGTCTCAGTGATGGCACCCATGTTGCTTCCTACTCTCCAGCACCGTATACATTTCTTCAGTGAACCCTCTTCTTACATGCTCCCTGAGAAACCAGCTACTCCATGTAAACTGATTTCTCATTGTGCTTTTAAAATATTGTTTACAAATTTATTCTAGCCTGGCGTGGTGGCGGGCTCCTGTAGTCCCAGCTACTGGGGAGGCTGAGGCAGGAGAATGGCTTGAACCCGGGAGGCGGAGCTTGCAGCAAGCCGAGATCGCGCCACTGCACTCCAGCCTGGGCAACAGAGCGAGACTCTGTGTCAAAAAAAATAAAAAATAAAAAATAAAATTATTCTTTGCCTCTAAATTACAACTATACTGGTCTGTATTTTTAATCTGTGAACTTTATAGTTTTACCATTCACATTTAGGTCTTTAAACAGTCTAGGTTCCATATGTGATGTTAGATGTGGATTATGTTTTATTTTCTTCCATATGGTGAACCAGTTTTCCAACATCTACACAATCTGTTTCTTTCATAATGACTTGTGGTTCCACTTTTATTGCATAATAAGTTTCAATCTGGACATCGGTTGTCTCGGAGCTCTTCTCTTAATCCATGAATTTATTCCCAGTGGGAACTATGCACTTTCAGAGAAACAAACACTTGTGTAGATTTATCAGAGAACTCTACACACCCATCCCTTTCTGGTATCCGATTATCTGGCAAATCAAATGAAGAACCAGAAATTTTCCTGGTGAGCATGGAGTTAAGATAAAATATATATTTTTAAGGGATATTTTTATGGGTACATCTAATCCAGAAAAATAATCCCTGCCTTATAACAGAATAACTCTCTGCTGAGCAGAACATTGTAATTAGATAATGCTTATTTGACTCTTCATCTCTAGGTACTAAACAAATTATTTCCTTTTTTTATAGCACACTAATTCTTCAGGCTGGCGTGGTACAAGTCATCAGAGTTAAACATGTATAGAACAATCACATTCTAGGCTTGCCTTTTGAGATTTTTCCACATCACATCAGTGATAGGCAATTCAACAGACGGGAGGTGTTACAGCTTTGAACAGAGGTTAATTTGAATCTTGGCTATATTACTTCTTATCTATAACAGACGCTGTTTAATGCCTACCTGTCACCTACCAGCCTTTTTTACCCTTTACTTCTTCTACCTGTATTTCTATCAACTCCTAGGTCTTTTTTTTTTTTAGATGGAGTCTTGCTCTGTCGCCAGGCTGGAGTGCAGTGGCGTGATCTCGGCTCACTGCAACCTTTGACTCCCTGGTTTAAGCGATTCTCCTGCCTCAGCCTCCTGAGTAGCTGGGATTACAGGCACGTGCCACCATATCCAGCTAATTTTTGTATTTTCAGTAGAGACGGGGTTTCACCATGTTGGCCAGCATGGTCTCAATCTCCTGACCTTGTGATCTGCCTGCCTCGGCCTCCCAAAGTGCTGGGATTAAAGCCCTGAGCCAACGCACCTGGCAACTCACAGATCTTTCTTACTAGATTTTTTCCATTTGGCAATGTGTGCAGTCTCAGGGAATAAATCATATTTATAGTTTAGGGCTATAAATATGATGCTTGGAGCAGAGGGGGCCATCTTGTGACCATAAGAAAATAGCCTAAGTTTTTTTGTTTTTTTTTTTTTTGAGACTCACTGTCACCCAGGCTGGAGTGCAATGATGTGATCTTAGCTCACTGCAACCTCCGCCTCCTGGGTTCAAGCGATTCTCCTGCCTCAGCCTCCCAAGTAGCTGGGATTACAGGTGTCTGCCACTACATCAGGCTAATTTTTGTATGTTTAGTAGAGGTGGGGTTTCACCATGTTGGTCAGGCTGGTCTCGAACTCCCAACCTCAGGTGATCCACCCCCCTCAGGCTTCCAAAGTTCTGGGGTTACAGGCATGAGCCACTGAGCCTGGCCAATAGCCTAAGACTAAAAAGTCTGTTTACTTATGATGGTATATCGGAAAGATAGAGGGCTGAGTGCAGTGGCTCCTGCCTGTAGTCCTAGCCCTTTGGGAGGCTGAGGCGGGTGGATCACCTGAAGTCAGGAGTTCCAGACCAGCCTGGCCAATATGGTGAAATGTTGTCTCTCCTAAAAATACAAAAATTAGCCAGGTGTGGTAGCGGGTGACTGTAATCCCAGCACTTTGGGAGGCTGAGGCAGGCAGATCACCTGAGGACGGGAGTTCAAGACCAGCCTGACCAACATGGAGAAAGCCCGTCTCTACTAAAAATACAAAATTAGCCGGGCAGAGTGGCACATGCCTGTAATCCCAGCTACTCAGGAAACTGAGGCAGGAGAATCGCTTGAACCCGGTAGGTGGAGGTTGCAGTGAGCCGAGATCACACCACTGCACTCCAGCCTGAGCAAGAGTGAAACTCTGTCTCAAAAAAAAAAAAAAAAGAAAAGAAAAGAAAAGAAAGAAAGAAAGATAGAGAAGGAGACTGTGTCCTGAAGGAAATTATAGAGTTGTTGAATTAATCCTGGAACCACCTACCTCTAAATCGCTCCATTAGGTAAGCAGTAAGTGTTCTCGTGGCTTAAGCACTTGATATTCAAAGTGTGGTCTGCAGACCAGTAATGGCGTCACTTGATTGCTTATTAGAAATGCAGAACCTCACCGCCGCCCCCCTGCAATGAATTATAATCTGTGTTTAAAAAGATCCCAAGGGATTTTTTTTTTTTTTTTTTTTTTGAGACAGTCTGGCTCTGTCGCCCAGGCTGGAGTGCAGTGGCGCGATCTCGGTTCACTGCAAGTTCTGCCTCTCGGGTTCACGCCATTCTCCTGCCTCAGCCTCCCAAGTAGCTGGGACTACAGGTGCCCGCCACCACGCCCGGCTAATTTTTTTTGTACTTTTAGCGAGATGGGGTTTCACCGTGTTAGCCAGGATGGTCTCGATCTCCTGACCTCGTGATCTGCCAACCTCGGCCTCCCAAAGTGCTGGGATTACGGGTGTGAGCCACCACGCCCAGCCGTGATTGTTATACAGATTAAAATTTGAGAAACACTGGTATAAGGTATTCCTCATAAGTTTTTATTTCTTGCAGTTGAATCCATCCTAGTTGACACTGTGACATTCGCCAAGTTACCCAAGACATACAAGCCTCATTTCTTTATCTGTAGTGATAACATAACCATCCAAGGGGTTCACCTTGCCCCCTGCCTAGACAGAGCCCATTTATCAAGTCAGGGGAGTTGCAGTAGAGAAAGAGTAGTTCATGCAGGGCCTGCTGTGCGAGAGACCAGAGTTTTATTATTACTCAAATCAGTCTCCCCAAGCATTCGGGGAGCAGAGGTTTTAAGAACTTGGTGGGTTGGGGGAAGCCAGTGAGCCAGGGATGCTTCTTTGTTAGGGATGAAATCACAGGGAGTCCAAGCTGTCTTTTTTTTTTTTTTTTTTTTTTGAGATGGAGTCTTGCACTGTCACCTGGACTGGAGTGTAATGGTGCCTTCTCAACTCACTGCAACCTCCACCTCCCAGGTTCAAGCGATTCTCCTGCCTCAGCCTCCTGAGTAGCTGGGATTACAGGCCCCCTTCCCACCATGCCTGGCTAATTTTTTGTATTTTTAGTAGAGACAGAATTTCACTATGTTGGCCAGGCTGGTCTTGAACTCCTGACCTTGTGATCTGCCCACCTCAGCCTCCCAAAGTGCTGGGACTACAGGTGTGAGCCACGGAGCCCGGCCTCAAGCTTTCTTCTTGTGCTGAGTCAGTTCCTAGGTGGGGGCCACAAGATCGGATGAGGCAGTTTATCAATCTGGGTGGTGCCAACTGATCCATCAAGTACAGGGTCAGCAAAATCTCTCAAGCACTGATTTTAGGAGCAGTTTAGGGAGGGTAAGAATCTCGTAGCCTCCAGCTGCATGACTTCTAAACCATAATTTCTAATCTTGTGGCTAATGTTAGTCCTACAAAGGCAGACAAGTCCCCAGGCAAGAAGGAGGTCTGCTTTGGGAAAGGGATGTTGTTGTCTTTGTTTTAAACATTTTTGTTTTAAACTGTAAACTAAGTTTCTCCCAAAGTTAGTTCAGCCTATGCCCAGTAATGAACAAGGACAGCTTGGAGGTTAGAAGCAAGATGGAGTTGGTTACGTTAGATCTTTCACTCTCTCAGTCAGAATTTTGCAAAGGTAGTTTCAACCATAATGGTATTGGCCTTCTAAAAATGCTGCAGTGATTAAATAAATAAATAAAAAGCACAGCATAATGCTTGGCGCATATTAAACACTCAGTGTTGGTTGAGCGCAGTGCATGCCTGTAATCTTGAAGGTGAGTGGATCACTTGAGGTCAGGAGTTCGAGACTAGCCTGGCCAATATGATGAAGCCCTGTCTCTACTAAAAATACAAAAATTAGCCAGGTGTGGTGGCAGCTGCCTGTAATCCCAGCTACTTGGAAGGCTGAGGCAGGAGAATTGCTTGAACCTGGGAGGCAGATGTTGCAGTGAGCCGAGATCATGCCACTGCACTCCAGCCTGGGCCACAGAGCCAGACTCTCTCAAAAACAAAACAAAAACAGAAAAAGCCACTCAGTGTTAGCTATCTTTACTGGACTTTGCAAGCACCCTTAGTGTAGGTGGTGATGTTTGTGTGCAAATAGATTTGCCCTTCCAGCATGGAAACTGGGTGGGGTGAGGGCTTTTATTGTCATTGTTGCTGCCCGGAGTGTAGGACAGACTACTTAAACCAGCTGCTTTCCTGTGAATTGATAATTGACAACTTGTATCTACAAGCAGCAGGTTTGATTTTATTTTCTTACTTTCATAAGCTCAATAATAGAAGTCATTGTTGAGAAACTAGGCCTATTTAGCTAGGTAGTAAAGTTACAAGTCAGCTAATGAAAGCAAGACATACTTGGAAGAACTGTGGGACAAAAGTAAGATTAAGGAAGGAAAACACTTTAAAGCTTGCTTACACAATGACTTTACAATAGGGCAACTGGCTGGAACCCTTGTAAAATGATGTCAAGTCATCATAACTTTGAGGTGCGGGTAGGCTGCATTTAACACAATAAAATAATGCGTGCATGTCAAACATGTACCAAATGCAGTATATCCATATCTCATAAAGATATAAGGCCCTAAAACAATTAACTTATTTATGACACTCTACAAACACATTTATCGTAATTAAAACAAATTCATTGAAATACGAAATGTCCATGGAAAAACAAAATACCTTTATAACGTCTGACGTGTACTATCTCAGAACTCCTCTGTGAGGAAGGTCAAGAGGATACCTTGCTCCAGACCCAGCCACACCAGGTAGTAAAAGGTAGGCGTGGGCCCAGCTGAAGGTAAATGCTCTGGCTATTCAGCATGACAAAGGGGCCTCAGTAGACTTCAAGGGAAATGGGCATAGTTGAAACCAATGATTGGTCTGCCAACTAGGACACCAGGGCACAGTAAGATTCCCCAGGAAGAATGGGAGGCAGGGTATGAAGAGGACAGACAAAACTCAGGACTCCAAATGTACAGAAAGCTGGCTTTAGGATGTTTACCATGGTTCATTAGTATAGAATGTGCTTCTGGAATAGGACTCAGCAAAAGCAAAGCAAAGCAAGGTCTTACTCCTAGGAGCTCCTGGTATATGAAGCTAAAATCCCCCAAAACAAGACTAAGTTGTGCAAGCAAAGATGGAACTCAGGCTCAGGAAGCAGTGCCCATTACCAGAACAGGCTACCTCATGAGCATCAAAAGCTACAACTCAGGAAGCAGTGCCCATTACCAGAACAGGCTACCTCATGAGCATCAAAAGTTACAACTCCTGGCCTTGTGCGGTGGCTCATGCCTCTAATCCCAGTACTTTGGGAGGCCAAGGCAGGCGGATCACTTGACATCAGGAGTTCAAGGCCAGCCTGGCCAACATGGTGAAACTCTGCATCTACCAAAAAAACAAAAATTAGCTGGGTGCGGTAGTGCATGCCTGTAATCCCAGCTACTGGGGAGCCTGAGGCAGGAGAATCACCTGAACCCTGGAGGCAGGGGGTTGCAGTGAGCCAAGATAGCACCACTGCACTCCAGCCTGGGCGAAAGAGCGAGACTCTGAGAAAAAAAAAAAAAAAGGCTACAACTCTGCTCTTCTATGATGGCACTGACAATGTCTCAGGTTAGATAAAGCAGGGAGGAAGTGGTAGGTAACACAGGAGTCCAGTGGTCAACACTAATGAAAGGACCTGTTCCTTCCTTCAAAACCCTTATACATTGCGGGTGATAACTGGCTTATACCAAGCTGTTTAAATGCTTTTTATACCAGCCCTGGATGGATCAAGGGACTGGGGTGAATATAATGCTCTGAATGTAATTGGTTTTTTGTTGTTGTTGTTGTTGTTTTTGAGACGAAGCCTTGCTCTTTCACCCAGGCTGGAGTGAAGTGGTGTGATCTCAGCTCACTGCAACCTTTGCTTCCCAGGTTCAAGTGATTCTCCTGCCTCAGCCTCCCGAGTAGCTGGGATTACAGGTGTGCGCCACCACGCCTAGCTAACTTTTTTCTATTTTTAGTAGAGACGAGGTTTCACCATGTTGGCCAGGCTGGTCTTGAACACTTGACCTCACGTGATCCATCCGCCTCGGCCTCTCAAAGCGCTGGGATTACAGGTGTGAGCCACAGCACCCGGTTAAATGTAATTGTTAATTCCATTTGTTTATACAAAATCTCAATGGTTAAACAATAACTAATATCTATTTGTGTCATGTTCCAATATATAAATAAACTGGTTGGGGATGAAGTGGGTGGAGGCTTACTCCACACAGTCATTCATGGACCCAAAAGCCAAGTATTTTTTATCTGGTAGCTGCAGTGTCTTTTTGGGCCTTGGAATCCTCCGCTGGTTTTTCTGCATCTGGTTGAAGAAATGAAGAATGAGGGAGAATCTCAAGTTCAGTGTTTTATGGGATAGGCCCAGAGACAGATACATCATTTCTACTTACTTTCCACTGGTGAGATTTAGTCACGAGGCCCATCCTAGTTGCAAGACAACTGGTAAATGTTTTCCAGAAGTATGTTAAGGAAGAGAATACAAATATAGATGGAATAGATAGTCATTCTTTCATGACAGGAAAAGAAAGGAGACATAGCAGCGGTAGGAATGAAATGGGGTTGATAGCACTAAGTTAAAATGGTTTCCCTTTTAAAAAGTCAATTTACGTTTTATTTTATTTTATTTTATTTTTGAGACAGAGTCTCACTCTGTCCCCCAGGCTGGAGTGCAGTGGCAAGATCTCAGCTCACTGCAACCTCTGCCTCCTAAGTTCAAGTGATGCTCCTGCCTCAGCCTCCTGAGTAGCTGGGATTACAGGCATGCACCACCACATCTGGCTAAGTTTTTATATTTTTTGGTAGAGACAGGGTTTCACCATGTTGGCCAGGGTGGTCTCGAACTCCTGACCTCAAGTGATCAGCCTGCTTCGGCCTCCCAAAGTCCTGGGATTACAGGCGTGAGCTACTGTGCCTGGCCTACTTTTTAATTTTAAAATTATATATATATATATATATTTTCTTTTTAAGAGATAGGGTCTCCCTATGTTGCCCAGACTGGTCTCCAACTCCTGGGCTCAAGTGATCCTCCCACCTCAGCTTCCCAATGTGCTGGGATTACAGGCGTGACCCACCACGCCTGGCCAAAAAGTCAATTTACTTATGGGGAGAAGCAAGCTCTAATCATATAATCATTCTTGGATTTATTCATTACTTTATTCAGTCAATAAAAAGTTCATTGAGGACTGACTGTACTGGGCCCATAAAGATGAACTTATTTTTAACAAATTATAATATTGTGATTTACAATAAAATATATACATTTGGTTCTCTGTACCTGTTCTGTATGTCAATGAGGAGGCAAAAGACCAGACTGCAAAGCCGTAAGACAAGGCCTTTACTGGGGTCTTAGGAATTGTAATTCAGGAGACATATGTTTGGCTAGAAATGAAATTGTATTCCAGTAAGAGGGAGGAGAGAGGAGATTTATAAGGAAGTTAAGGGCGATTACACCGGTTGTTTTGAAAGAATTATCATTGGTGAAGGCAGCTGGCTTAGTACATGAGTCTGTAGTTCATTGGCTGTTGCTGTTCAGGAGTTGCAGTGCTGGTGAAATTCAGCTGTCTTCCGGGATGTTGTGGTGATTGCAGTTTGGCCCAGTTCAAAGGTAAAGGCAAGTTCCTGCATTTTCAAAAATCAAGGTTGCAGGTCCTTTGTAGAATGGCCTCCTGACTCCATCTTAGAGCTCTGAATCAGAGGTGCCATATTGTATGCCATATTTCATAGTGGATTGAACTAACCACAAATTGAAAATATTTGGGGAAAAAAGGATAGTTACATCTGTATTGAACATGTATAGACTTTTTTCCTTTTCATTATTCCCTAAACAATACAACAACAATTTACAAAGCATTTAATTGTATTAGGTATTGTAAGTAATCTGGAGATGATTTAAAGTATACAAGAGGATATGCCTAGGTTATATGCAAATACTATGTCATTTAATAAAAGGGACTTGAGCATCCGGGGATTTTGGTATCTGAGGGAGGGCCTGGAACCAATCCCCCAAATATACCAATGAACGACTGTATATATTCGGTTTTCTTCCCTGTTTCTTGGCATACAGCCCTTAAAACCCTTGAATCTCCTGAGTGTTAAGAGTGTCTTTTGTATGCTAATGATATGACTGATGGCTGGAGGCCTCTAGATAGCTTCAGGATTGGGGCTGATCACTGGAAAGACTGAGCCATGATTGGCACTCCCAAAACTGCCATAGTTTTGGGAGAGAGGGTTGAGTTGATCACCAATGGCCAATGATGTAATCAATCATGCCTACATAATGAAGCCCCCCATAAAAACCCAAAAGGACTGGGTTCAAAGAACTTCCAGATAGTTGAAAACATGGAGGTTCTTGGAGGGTGCTGCTCCCTGAGAGGGCATGGAAGCTCTGCACCCATCCCATATGCTATGAGCTTTGCATTTCTTCCATCTGGCTGTTCATCTGTTTCCTTTGTAATAAATGGGTAAATGTAACTAACTTGTTTCTCTGAGTTCTGTGAGCTGCTCTAGCGAATTAAAGCCAACAAGAGTTTCATGGGAATCCCTGCTTTATAGCTGGTCAGTCAGAAGTACAGGTGACAACTTACTATTTGTCACTGGCATATGAAGTAGGGGGCATCCTTGTGGGACTTAGCCTTGAACCCGTGCGATCTGACACTATCTCTAGGTAAATAGTGTCAGGATTTAATTGAATTAGAGGACACCCGGCTAGTGTCTGCTGCAGAATTACTCGTGGGTTTTTTCCCCCACACACACCTGGTGTCAGAAGTATTGTGTTAAATGGTTTGTGAGTGTGGGAAAAACACTTTTGTATTTTTACCTTTTTTTTTTTTTTTTTTTTTTTTGCTTTTTTGTAGAGACAGAGTCTCCCTATGTTGCCCAGTATGGTCTCAAACTCCTGGCCTCAAGCAATCCTCTTGCGTTGGCCTCCCGAAGTACCGGGATTACAAGCGTGAGCCACAATACCTGGCCTTTTTTCCTTTTTTTTTTTTTGAGATGGAGTTTTGCTCTTGTTGCCCAGGCTTGAGTGCGGTGGCATGATCTCGGCTCACTGCAACCTCCACCTTCCGGTTTCAACCAATTCTCCTGCCTCAGCTTCCCAAGTAGCTGGAATTACAGCTGTCTGCCACCACACCCAGCTAATTTTTGTATTTTTAGTAGAGGCAGGCTTTCACCATGTTGGCCAGGCTGGTTTCAAACTCCTGACCTCAGGTGATCCACCCGCCTTGGCCTCCCAAAGTGCTGGGGTTACAGGTATGAGTCACCACATTTTATGTAATTTCATTGAAGATTTGTTTTTTCTTATATGACTGTGTGATAAATCAGTTTTAAAATGAAAAGAAAAACCATTTTTAAATTTTCATGTTTATAAATCTCTTAATAGGCTTTTTCACGTAACCAGTTGGAAAAAATACAAGCAGTAACAGGATTATAGTTCCTTAGTAATATGGCAAAGTAGTATATTTTGATGAAATATTCCATATTCCAAGACTATGCGTATAACTTTTAGTGTCAGAAGGGTGAAGAGATTAGGAAGAGGATAGAAGGATTAATAAATAGATTATTTGCCATTAAAATCTTCTCTTACCCATCTTGTGATTAAGTCTTCAGGAGTTTTTAGTGTGGTCTTTACTACAAACTTGTATAAATTTGGTTTTTAATTTTAACAATTACGAGACAACAAAACACTTCTTTGCTGGGCGTGGTCGTGGGCCTGTAGTCCCAGGTACTTGGGAGACTGAGGCAGAATAATTGCTTGAACCTGGGAGGCAGAGTTTGCAGTGAGCCGAGATCATGCCACTGCACTCCAGCCTGGGCAAGAGAGCAAGACTCTATCTCAGAAAAAAAAAAAAGTCAAATAATCTGGCCAAGACATTGAGTTGGGATTTGAACCCACGCGGATGAATTTCAGAGTTCATAGCTTTTTCCAGGTTTACTTATAGACAAGATGAGAGCAAAGAATAAGATAATTGATAAGACTTTGAATGAAAATAATTTTTTGGCCAGGTGTGGTGACTCATGCTTGTAATCCCAGCACTTTGGGAGGCTGAGGTGGATCACCTGAGGTCAGGAGTTCAAGACCAGCAACCATCCTGGCCAACATGGAGAAACCTTGTTTCTACTAAAAAATACTTTTTTTTTTTTTTTTTAGATGGAGTTTTGCTCTTGTTGCCCAGGCTGGAGTACAATGGCACGATCTCGGTTCACCACAACCTCTGCCTCCGAGGTTCAAGTGATTCTCCTGCCTCAGCCTCCCGAGTTGCTGGGATTACAGGCATGTACTACCATGCCTGGCTAATTTTCTATTTTTAGTAGAGATAGGGTTTCTCCATGTTGGTCAGGCTGGTCTCAAACTCCTGACCTCAGCTGATCCACCTGCCTCAACCTCCCAGAGTGCTGGGATTACAGGTGTGAGCCATCATGCCTGGCCAATCATTTTTTATCCTTTGGCATATATTTCAGTCTGGGCCATCAAGCACAATTTTCAAAGAAACCCTCTTTATTTTTCCAATTCTGTCATGCGAGAAATATTCTTGCTGCATAGCCCTGGGGATGCCTTTTTTAATTCCCTTAACTACTGCAAGGGTAGTTTGGCTGGGCCTATTAACAAGTCACAATATGAAATCAGCCGTGACAGGCCTTTCTGCCTCCTGTCTTCAATTTTCCAAGTGTCAGAAAGGTGGCTTAACCTGTACTTCCAGTTTATACTGTCACCAAGTAGAGAAAAAAAAAAAAAGGACCTAGAATACACTGTGCCAACTGCTTAAAGACGAAACAATTTTAATTTCTTTTTAATAACATAATTATCCCATTAGGCCAAATATTTACAATGTGAAGTTCAATTCAGTAGTGGTGAATAGGATTTTTTTACTTCAAAATTCAAGTTGTATAATTCCATATGACCCAACCACACAGCTAAAGAATTCACTGTGAACATTCAGACTAAACATGATCAAATGTAACCTTTGGTTAGAAATACATATTTCCAATATGATATCCAGAGAGTTTCCGAAAATTGTTTTGTTCATTTGCAATGAAAATAGATTTATAGTTTGTGTGTGTGTGTGTGTGTGTGTGTTTTACTCTGGTTATTTCTTATTGAAACCTAAAAATCCACAGGGGCAGGAAAGGATAGATTGACAGGGTACCCAGAAAACAAGGACTGTTTGCAGGCTGACTCTAACCCAGAGGCATTGACAACAGAGTGTGGAGAAAGTTCAAATGCCAGATCTTGATGCACAACATTGATTATGGGAACAAGAAGAAGGCAAAGCACATGCTGCCCAGTGGCTTCTGGGTTTCTGATCTACAATGTCAAGGAGCTGTAAGTGCTGCTGATGTGCAATAAATCTTACTGTGTTGGGATCGCTCACAATGTCTAAGAACTGAAAAGTCAGAGGAAAGAGAAGCCTGGCTGGCCATGAGTCACCAATCCCAAGGCCAAGTTGTACAGCAAAGAAAATGAATAGACAGCTGTTAAAAGCTGTTAAAAGAGAGCAGGCCTCAAATAGAGTCATTTATGCTGAAGTTCACCAAACTGAAACCTAAGTTGTACACCTGTAAGATATGATCTTCTGAGAAATCAGGAGACAGATTATAGCCAAATCCCATTAAGCCAATAGGATCTTGCCTATGTCCCTGTAAGGAAGGTAACCTTGAAATGACGAATCTGCTGTTTGTTTCTTGTTTCTGTTTTTCTCCACTTTTTTCTGCCTGTTAAACTCTCCCACTCTCTTTAGCTCATCAGAGCTCCTTTCTATTTTGTAGACTGGATGCTGCCTGGCTTATGAATTGCCAGTAAAAGCCAATCAGATCTTTGAAACTTGGCCAGGCACAGTGGCTCAAGTCTGTAATCCCAGCACTTTGGGAGGCCAAGGTGGGCAGATCACCTGAGGTCTGGAGTTTGAGACTAGCTTGGTCAACATGGTGAAACCCCGTCTCTACTAAAAATACAAAAATCAGCCAGGTGTGGTAGCAGGCACCTGTAATCCCAGCTAGTCGAGAGGCTGAGGCAGGAGAATGGTTTGAACCTATGGAATGGAAGCAGAGGTTGCAGTGAGCAAAGATCACCACTGCACTCCAGCCTGGGTGACAGAGTGAGAATCTGTATCAAAAAACAAAAAAACAACAACAAAAATGAAAAACAAAAACAAAACAAAACGAAAAAGATCTTTGAAACTCAATTTGTTGAAATTTGGTTCTTTCACACAGCTCATGTGTAAGTTTTAGTTGTGTTAAATAAAACCATAAAAACTCTGGGAAGAAAAAAGATTCAGATTCCCTAAGCTCAGAGTTCCCTGTACAGGCATTAACTGGCCCTATTTACATTACCTTGTGGGGAATGGGACTTGGGGAACTGGCTCAAAAAATTCAGACACTGTAGCTACTGCTATTGCTGTGGGTAATAAACTATTTTTATCTTTGATCCAGGAGTCTCATGTCTTCTATCTGCATCCATGAAACTATGACAGGCTAATGTGTTAACTTGCAAGTAGGGTACAATCTCAGATCCCTTACAGTTCTTGACAGAAGCTGTCTCCAGAGGGAGAGACTACTTATTATGTCACTGAATAATATTACATGCCAGGCAGGATGCTGAGTACTGAGAATACAACGTACTTAGCTTGGTACTACTAGTAGAATTGCACTGTAGTGAAACTACTAAGCTAGTCAAACTCAGAACGTGGTCAAACTCAGACTAATAAAATCCTAGCAGCAATTGTGATCACAGCTCAACGACAGGATGGAGATCGTATGGTTTTTAGTCCTCAGAGAATGGATGCATTCTCTGCAGATGGCGGGGAGCTGAGAAACACAAAGAGGTACATAGGGACTTATAGAAATCTCTCTCTCTCTTTTTTTTTTTTGAGATGGAGTTTTATTCACTCTTGTTGCCCAGGCTGGAGTGCAATGGCGTGATCTCGGCTCACCTCAACCTCTGCCTCCCAGGTTCAAGCGATTCTCCTGCCTCAGCCTCCTGAGTAGCTGAGATTACAGGCATGCGTCACCATGCCTGGCTAGTTTTGTATTTTTAGTAGAGACAGGGTTTCTCCATGTTGGTCAGGCTGGTCTTGAACTCCAGACCTCAGGTGATCTGCCTGTCTCGGCCTCCCAAAGTGCTGGGATTATAGGCATGAACCACCGTGCCCGGCCAGAAGTCTCTAAAACAGTACTCCTCAGGCTTTAGAATATCAAGAAAAAATATGCCTTTTATTTTATTTATTTATTTTTTTGAGATGAAGTCTGGCCCTGTTGCCCAGGCTGGAGTGTAATGGCATGATCTCAGCTCACTGCAACCTCCATTTCCCAGGTTCAAGTGATTCTCCTGCCTCAGCCTCCCGAGTAGCTAGGATTATAGGCACGCACCTCCACAGCCAGCTAATTTTTGTATTTTTAGTAGAGACGGGGTTTCACCATGTTGGCCAGGCTGGTCTCAAACTCCTGACCTCATGATCCACCCGCTTTGGCCTCCCAAAGTGCTGGTATTACAGCCGTGAGCCACTGCGCTCAGCCCAAGAAGATGCCTTTTAGATGGACTCACTCTTTCTATAACTTTCCTCTGAATAAACTGTCCTAAAGAGTGACAGTAGGAGGATCACGTTCTGGTCCAGAGATCAAAGGGCATGTCTGCTGTGCAGACACCTGGTGATGAGCTCTTTGTATGTGGGATTTCTAATTTAGGGTTGCATCTAGGATTAGAGAGAGGAAGATACTACATTAAATGTGGACACAACCAGTGAACAGAACTGCACTGTGAAGGATTGGAAAGTCATAAATAGAGAAGGTCTAGAGTCCCAAAGCTGTGGGTGAAACAGAAGTGGCTTCAGATACAGGACCCAAGAAACTCTGAGTTTTTAATAGCTAGGGACTCCATCAGAAAGTAGGATGTCATTTCCTTATGACGATAGTAAGCAAGAGAACCTGGCAGGCAAGACCTAGCCAGTAGTCTGGGCCTAGCAGACAGTCCACAGGTGCTAAAATAATTTGGTAAATAAACAAGGTATTCTAGATTCATCTGACAAGTTAGATACAAATAAGTATCATATGGTGTTCAACACAAAGAAAATGTGCCTGGCAGTGGTGAGCACCTGTAGCCCCAGTTACTTAGGAGGCTGAGGTGGGAGGATCACTTGAACCCAGGAGTTTGAGTCCAGCCTGGGCAACATAGTGAGACCCTGTCTCTAAAATAAAATAATAGAATAAAATAAAAAGTACCTGACACAGACACCTAATATGTGGTAGCACAAAACCAGGAGCTTGGCTGGGAGCAGTGGCTCACGCCTGTAATCCCAGTACTTTGGGAGGCCGAGGTGGGTGGATCACCTGAGGTCAGGAGTTCCAGATCAGCCTGGACAACATGGCGAAACTCTGTCTCTACTAAAAATACAAAAATTAGCCGAGTGTAGTGGTGCATGCTTATAATCCCAGCTACTTGGGAAGCTGAGGCAGGAGAATTGCTTGAACCCAGGAGGTGGAAGTTGCAGTGAGCCAAGATCGTGCCACTGCACTCCAGCCTGGGCCAATGGAGCAAGACTCTGTTTCAAAAAAAAAAAAAAAAAAAGGTATATTGGGGTCAGGCATAGTGGCTTATGCCTGTAATCCCAGTACTTTAGGAGGCTGAGGCAGGAGAATCACTTGAGGCCAGGAGTTTGACACCAGCCTGCGCAACATAGTGAGACCCTGTCTCTAAAAAAACAGAAAGAAAGAAAAAAAGTATATTGGTACTATTCTAAGTGCTAGGGAGGGAAAAAGCAGTGAACAGGACAGACAGAAGTCCTTGCCCTATTTTGTTCTAAATAAAGTTAAATCTGACTCTGAACCACATTGGTCAAGGGAGATGGGAAATCTGGGTTTTGTCATGTTTACTTTCAGAACGGGGGCATTTACTAGGGCATCTTCACCTTCCCAGGGTCCTGCACATTCCAGAATATTTGGAGGTTAACCCTCTGATCTTCAGACCGCACTGGCTACCACTGCTGGGTGCTGATGATCCTAGTCCTGTGGTTTCTGGGCTAGCCCACCCCTAATATTTTCAGGGTCTAAGACGAATACAAATGGAAATTTACATACTACATGTTAAATATTTGAAAGTTATAAATCAGGCTGACAACCTGTTAAATATGTTCTGTCATTCTGTCTTGACAAATATATTTTCATAACAAACTGGAAGTCTCGGTTCAAATTTAGAATTTCAGGACTTCTTGGGCTTCTGTATCTGAATGTGCAGGTGTAAGAAAAGCTGACCCTAGGACCTAGCTGTGGCCTGTGATGATATAGTGATTCATAATAAGAAATATATACTGGGTCTTCTTCCTTTTCCTGTACAGAGCCTCTAAACACCTTGCAATTTCCTGGGTGATTGCAGTGTTCTGTTCTAATGAGGCATCTCTCGGTGGCCCCTAGATAGCTTAAGTACGGGGGCTGGTTGCAGAGGAACCAACCAGGTGATTAGAGGGTTGGAATGTTCAGCCCCATCCCCTGACCTCCAGGCAGGAGAGAGGGCTAAAAGTTGAGTTGATACCAATGGCCAGTGATTTATTCAATCGCGCCTATATAATGAAGCCTCTATAAAGACTCAGAAGTATTCAGAGAGCTTCCAGGCTGGGGAATGTGTGGGCATGCTGGGAGGGCAGCATACCCAGACAGGGCATGGAGGCTGCGTGCCCCTTACCACATACTTTGCCCTATGCATCTCTTTCATTTGGCTGTGCCTGAGTTGCATCCTTTATGATAAATGGGTAAATGTAGGTAAAGTGTTTCCCTGAGTTCTGTGAGCCATTCTAGCAAACGATTGAGCCTAAGGAGGAGGTCATAAGAACCTCTGGTTTATAGACAGTCTGTCAGAAGCACAGGTGGCAACCTGGACTTGTGACTGGTAGTTGATGTGGGGGCAGTCTTGTGGGACTGAGCCCTCAACCTTCGGAATCTGCACTGACTCCCACTAGATAGTGTCAGAAGTGAGTTTAATTCCCAGTTGGTGTCCATAGAGAATTGGAGAGTTGCTTAGTATGGGAACAAAACCCCACACATCTGGAGTCAGACATGAAGTATTGACAGTGGTACGAGTATAGAAAAAAAATAGCTTGTTTTTCCTGTATGTTTGGTGTTTTCTCCTTCTTACACTTTTCTCCTCTTTGACTTCCCATCCCACCTCTGTTCAGGACAATAAAGGAACCTGCATGCCTGTGTGTGTGTAGACCAGCTTAAACAACCAAGCTCTGTTCACCAATCCCCATTCCTGCCAAAAAGTCACCTTTTAACTGTCCTTCATGTGAGGGCGTGTACACAGAGGCACGGCTGCCTTCAGGAATGTAAATCCTGGAAAGAGGCTGGCTCAGGACCTGGAAATAGTTCAGGCCATTTGGGCTTGGAATTCTGGGGTCCCATTTATATGAAGCATGGTCTACAAGGGTGAGGTGTGGGCTCCAGGTGGACATGCCCCTTGTGGACCTCTTCTCCCATAAAGAGGCACACAATCCCACGGAAGACCAGAGTAGGGCTCTCTAAAGTGTGGGACCCAGGGCAAGAGCTCATCTCTCCTGGGTCTATAAGTGATTGTAGACAGGTGATTCCTCTACTTTTTTTTTTTTTTTTTTTTTGGGAAGTCTCGCCCTATTGCCCAGGCTAGAGTGCAGTGGTGCAATCTCAGCTCACTGCAACCTCCACCTCCTGGGTTCAAGCGATTCTCCTGCCTCAGCCTCCCAAGTAGCTGGGATTACAGGTGTGCACCACCACGCCCGGCTAATTTTTTGTATCTTTAGTAGAGACAGGGTTTCACCATGTTGGCCAGGCTGGTCTCCATCTCCTGACTTCGTGATCCGCCCGCCTAGGCCTCCCAAAGTGCTGGGATTACAGGCATGAGCCACCACGCCTGGAGATTCCTCTACTTTTGAGCACAGGTTGAGCCAGAGGTGTATACTAAAATTGGAAGCCTTGAAGTCTAGTGGCCAACCCTTCTTGCCCCCTGCAGTGCAGCACACTGCCAAGTCAGCTATCACCATCAGAGGCCTTGGACCCAAGCACCGTGTGGGAGTAGGGCACATGTCCCTGATTTTCTTGAAACCTATAAGCACATTCTCCTAAACTTGCGGAGATAGTCCCCAAATAACTCTATTTCCAGTATTTGTCTACTTCTTCTCCCAACTCTTGGTGCCTCTTGCCACCTCCAATAATCCAGCAGTATCACCTCCAAGACTAGATGAAAGGTTGTATTCTAAGTGTTAGGCAACTTTTAATTTTGGCCCTGCAACATTAGGGCTATTAACCACTCCCTGAAGCAGAGGGCTACTTTCTCCAGATGAGTGAGGCAAAAATACCTACAGCAGCCTGAGCAAAACACAGATTAACATCTCAGTTCCCCCTCACAGATATATATTATCTCATTCATTTCTTTTTTTTCTTTTTCTTTTTGAGATGGAGTCTTATTCTGTCATCTAGGATGGAGTGCAATGGCATGATCTCGGCTCACTGCAACCTATTTCTGCTGGGTTCAAGTGATTCTCCTGCCTCAGTCTCCCAAGTAGCTGAGATTACAGGCATGCACCAATGCACCTGGCTAATTTTTTTTTTTTTGAGACGAAGTTTTGCTCTTGTTGCCCAGGCTGGAGCACAATGGTACAATCTCAGCTCACTGCAACCTCCACTTCCTGGGTTCAAGCCATTCTCCTGCCTCAGCCTCCTGAGTAGCTGGGATTACAGGTGCCCGCCACCACCCCTGGCTAATTTTTGTATTTATTTTAGTAGAGATGGAGTTTCACCATGTTGGCCAGGTTGGTCTTGAACTCCTGATCTCAGGTGATCCACCTGCCTCGGCCTCCCAAAGTGCTGGGATTACAGGCATGAGCCACCGCACCTGGCCTAATTTTTGATTTTTTGTTTTTTGAGATGGAGTCTCACTCTGTCACCCAGGCTGGAGCGCAATGGCATGATCTCGGCTCACTGCAACCTCCACTTCCTGGGTTCAAGCAATCCTCCTGCCTCAGCCTCCCGAGTAGCTCGGACTACAGGTATACGCCACCATGCCCAGCTAATTCTTTTGTACTTTTAGTAGAGACAGGGTTTCATCATATTGGCCAGGCTGGTCTTGAACTCCTGATCTCAAGTGATCTGCCCGCCTCGGCCTCCCAAAGTGCGGGGATTTCTGGCGTGAGCCACCGCGCCTGGCCCATTCATTTTTTCATAACAGTTTTTTTAAGGAAATTAAACTGAAGCTCAGGAAGATTAAACAACTTGCTTAAGGCCATAAAAGAAGAACTAGAATTCATTTCCAGAGCTGTCTCACTTCAAGGCTTGTGCTCTTTTCACCATTCACCAGCATCTACCACATCTAAGAGTTTTAAAGACATTTTATTTTTATTTATATATATATATTTATTTATTTACGATGAAGTCTTGCTCCGTAGCCCAGGCTGGAGTGCAGTGGTGCAATCTCGGCTCACCGCAACCTCCGCCTTCCGGGTTCAAGCGATTCTGCTGTCTCAGCCTCCTGAGTAGCTGGGATTACAGGCATGCACCACCACGCCCAGCTAATTTCTGTATTTTTAGTAGAGACAGGGTTTCACCATGTTAGTCAGGCTGGTCTTGAACTCCCAACCTCAGGTAATCCGCCCGCCTCGGCTCCCAAAGTGCTAGGATTACTGGCATGAGCCACTGCGCCCAGCCAATAAATTTTAAAAATCAAATTTGTGAAGTTGCTGGCCAAAGTGTGTTATCTTGTGTAACTATTCCATTCATCAGAATAGATATTGAGATTTGTTTTTGAGAATCCAAAGTATTACAAGGGATATAGTAAGAGAGGAATTGGAGCCAATTAGGGGATGCATTTCTGTAAAGTGATCATGTAGCATTTTATTGAAATGTGGACTGTATGCTGGACAGCACTAGGGGATTAGTGAACTCATTTTGCATTATTTGATTCCAAAAAACCACTAAGATGCTCATCAGAAAAGCATTGTCAAAAGTGGAAATAGATAAATGTCATCTGTAAATAAATTAGAATTGATTGTGAAATATTTGGTCAGGGCTGGGCACAGTGGCTTACACCTGTAATCCCAGCACTTTGGGAGGTCAAGGTGAGCAGATCATGAGGTCAGGAGTTCAAGACCAGCCTGACCAACATAATGAAACCCCGTCTCTACTAAAAGTACAAAAATTAGCCAGGCATGGTGGCGCGTGCCTGTAATTCCAGCTACTTTGGGAGGCTGAGGCAGGAGAATTGCTTGAACCCAGGAGGCAGAGGTTACAGTGAGCCGAGATTGTACCATTGCACTCCAGCCTGGGTGACAGAGTGAGACTCCGTCTCAAAAAAAAAAAAAAAAAAAAAAAAAGAAAAAGAAATATTTAAATATTTGGTCAGTTCTTATTGTTTGTTTTCCTTCCTTCCTTCCTTCTTTCCTTCCTTCCTTCCTTCCTCTCTCTCTTTCTTTCAAGACAGGGTCGCACTCTATCACACAGGTTGGAGTGCAGTGGTGCAATCTCGGCTCACTGCAGCCTCCACCTCCTGGGTTCAAGCGATTCTTGTGTGTCAGGCTCCCGAGTGGCTGGGATTACAGGTGTGCTCTGCCATGGGCAGCTAATTTTTGTATTTTTAATAGAGACGGGGTTTCACTATGTTGGCCAGCCTGGTCTCAAACTGCTGACCTCAAGCAGTCTGCCTGCCTCGGCCTCTCAAAGTGCTGTTTCTTTATTTCTATCATCCTTCTCAGGGCAGAATGTGACCTTCTAAAGGGCAGGGCAGAAAGACTCCTGAGGTCTGGTTTTGTTGATGGTTTATATTGCTCATTGTGAGTTCCAAAGATACACATCCTGGGTGAATAACAAAGACTTATTAAACTGTAATATTTAAAATCATGGAACACAAAGCTTTTTTCCATTACTTTTATGCTACAACCCAGACACTATTAAGTACAGATCCTAATTGCCTCACTACTTTAAGAAGAGAATGAGGAGTAAGACAGGGAAAGGAGAAAGGCCAAGCAAAGGTATAATTTCGGATGATGTCTGGCCTCAGCCTGATCCTGTGGAGAGCTCTGGAGCATAAGTCATGCCTTCAGGCTTATCTAGCTTTGAGGCAAATAAGTTTTGCTTTCATACTCAGACACTACTCAGGCAATGGCTATGGTTCCCTTGGGACAATTCTGGGTTCGGGGAATAATAGTGAAGTGGATTGATTGAAAGGAAACCAAACAGAAAGTGGGAGATGGGCCCCAGAGCTAAAAAAGGATCAGAAAAGCTGTGGGTGATTCACTGACAGTATCAGCTATGCCAGAGACCATCTATTCTATAAGTTAATGCTTTCACTGTAGGTCTGACTCTTTCAATCAACAGGCAAAAGCTTCATTAGCAACAAGTAGTTGTGGAGGAAGAGACTCTCAGGGCTTTGAACTGTTAGAGTAGCCTAAGGAATTCAAACATTTTCCTACCCAAGATTCTAGGGGAATCAGACTAGCGGGAATATGATCATATCTCCTAATACAGTGTCAAAAAAAAAAAAACTTTTAGGCAACGAAGTATAGATCGTCCCCTACTTACGACGGTTTGACTTCCGATTTTTCAACTTTATGAGGGTACGAAACCACTACAATTTTGAAGTAATGTACAGTATTCAATACATTACTTGATATATTCAACACTTTATGATAAAATAGGCTTTGTGTTAGATGACTTTGCCTGACTATAGGCTAATGTAAATGTTCTGAGAACGTTTAAAGTAGGCTAGGCTAAGCTGTGGTGTTCAGTAGGTTGGGTGTATTAAATGTATTTTCAACTCGAGATATTTCAACTTCGATGGGTTTAGCAGGTGGTAACCCCAAGGTAAGTCAAGTAGCATCTGTAAATGTCATGCTGCCAGCACTTTAGGAAAGGTAAAACGTTTATCAGACTCAGTCCTTATACGCTTACACTATAGCCATGTAGATGAGATTCACATGCATGAAATGAGTACGAGCAACACTGGACACAATATAATTAAAGACTGTTGAATTCCGAGAAAAGAGGAATAGACTACACTCAGAGACTTACAGTATGAGTGGTGAATAAGGTCAGATCAAGTCTAAGCACGCAGCTATTCAACAGATGTAAACGATGTCTTTGTGCCAGATGATATGCATTTCAGGCTTAGGGCTGGGGGACAGATCACAGGTTAGTGTGATAAGTACAATGATAGAGGATGCATTTTGGGGAATTATTTGTGTGCTGTTAGTATTTTTTAGTAGAAAGCTCAATTACTGCATTTCATTGAACTTAAGTCCCATGAATTGTAAGATATGCCATGGTTTTATTAGCATAATGAAAGAAAAATAATCTGCCAGTGAAGCAGTGAATATGTATTATCAAGTGTAAGATGTATCCGAATCACAAAGGTGTTATAATATAAAACAGTGTTCATTTTAGAACCAATGAAACAGGGTTAGAGGAGACTTACTTTGGATTACAAATTTTTTTTCTTTTTTCTTTTGTCTTTTGTTGTTTGTTTGTTTGCTTTCATTTTATTTTATTTTACCTTCTGAGATGGAGTCTTGCTCTGTTGCCCAGGCTAGAGTGTAATGGTGCCATCTCGGCTCACTGCAACCTCCGCCTCCCAGATTCAAGCAATTCTTCCTGCCTTAGCCTCCCAAGTAGCTGGGATTACAGGTGCCCACCACCATGCCTGACTAATTTTTGTAGTTTTTTTTTTTTTTGAGACAGAGTCTCACTTTGTCGTCCAGGCTGGAGTGCAGGGGCGTGATCTTGGCTCACTGCAAGCTCCGCCTCCCAGGTTCACGCCATTCTCCTGCCTCAGCCTCCCGAGTAGCTGGGACTATAGGCACCCGCCACTGCGCCCGGCTAACTTTTTGTATTTTTAGTGGAGATGGGGTTTCACCGTGTTAGCCAGGATGGTCTCGATCTCCTGACCTCATGATCCACCCACCTCGGCCTCCCAAAGTGCTGGGATTACAGGCGTGAGCCACTGCGCCCGGCCAATTTTTGTAGTTTTTTAGTAGAGATGGGGTTTTGCCATGTTGACCAGGTTGTTCTCAGACTCCTGACCTCAGGTGATCCGGCAGCCTTGGCCTCCCAAAGTGTTGGGATTACAGGCATGAGCCACCATGCCCAGCCTCTCTTACTTCTAACTAGAACTAGTTCAATCTTGTAACAAAGGCCAATAATAATTTATGAGTAGTAGCTAATATTTATCAGATGCTCAGTATGGACATGACCTTGGGCTAATTGCTTTTTACCCATTACTTATTTCTTAATCCATTGAGTAAAGGTGTTAGTATCTCCATTTTACTGATGGGTAAACAGATTTAAAGAGGGTAAGCAATTTGCCTGAGGTCACACAGTGGCTGAGTATTCCAGCAGAGATTGAAATGCAGGTCTGCCTATCTCCCAAGTTTATGCTTTTAACCACTATGCCAGTAGGTGATCTGATTTCCTGCGAAGGAGAAAAAAATTAAGACATTTCATTTCAGTCAGCATTTACCAGTACCATTTTTTTCTGAAGGAGCTTTCAGATAGCAAAACGTTGTTTTGGCAACTAATAAGAAGACTATCTTAAGAGACTAATGCATGACCTATCTTAAACTATGACTATATTTCTGATGTTACTATTGCATAACCAGACTTTATGCAGCCTTTTCGAATTATACTGCTGGATAATGGATTTTAAATTGCATGTTTAAGTAGAATAAGAACTCTACAGTTAGTGGGTTATACTTAAGTGACCGCAGAATAGATAAGGTACCCAATTAAAGAGTACATTTCTTCCAAACCCCTAATTTGTGTTAGGATATTTAATTACCATCCTCTATGTGCAGGCATGAATTTTGATCCAGTAGCAATGAAGTCTGGCCCAGAAGTTTGCAGACTCAGAATTATTTATCAGCAAGTATCACTTAACTCGCATTCAACAACAACTGTTTACATTCACAGACAATTTTGGGTTGTCTGAATTTAGAAGAGGTTAGCTAATCCTTGATTAACCTGAGGTAATGGATAGAATTCTAAGATAAAAATGTTAGTTTGCTAGCATCTTAATAAGCTTAGTCTCATCACCCTATAAACTGAACCAGAAGTTTTTAAACTTTTTGGTTTCAGGACCCCTAAACACACGAGGACCTTAAAGAGCTTTTCCTTATGTGGGCTGTAACTATCGTTATTTACCATATTAGAAATTTAAATGGATACAGCCATAAAAAAGAAGATCATGCCTTTTGCAGGAACATGGATGGAGCTGGAGGCTATTATCCTTAGCAAACTATGGCAGAAACAGAAAACCAACTACCACACGTTCTCACTTACAAGTGGGAGCTAAATGATAAGAACTTATGAATACAGAGAAGGAAACAACACAGTGGGGTCTACTTGAGGAGGGTGGATGGGAAAAGGGAGAAGAGCAGAAAAGATAACTATTGGGTGCTGGGCTTGATACCTGGGTGAGGAAATAATATGTACAACAAACCCCATGACACGTGTTTACCTATGTAACAAAGCTTCACAGGTACCACCAAACCTAAAGTGAAAGTTTTTTAAAAAGTATGATAGTGTTAGCAGTGGAAGTCATTCGACTCACACAGCACCAAAATATGTTACTAGTGGTGAATCCCTATGGGTCTGCAGCAACTTTAATTCTTGCCTCCTCGGAAAAAGAATTCGACTGAGGGGCATAAGGCAGGAGGCAAGTTTTAGAGCAGGAGTGAAAAAGTTTATTAAAAAGCTTTAGAGGCCGGGCGCAGTGGCTCACGCCTGTAATCCCAGCACTTTGGGAGGCTAAGGCTGGCGGATCACCTGCGATCAGGAGTTTGAGACTAGCCTGGGCAACATGGTGAAATCCTGTCTCTACTAAAAATACAAAATTAGCCAGGCATGGTAGCCGGTGCCTGTAATCCCAGCTACTAAGGAGGCTAAGGCAGGAGAATCACTTGAACCTGAGAGGCCAAGTTTACAGTGAGCTGAGACTGCGCCATTGATCTCCAGCCTGGGCAAAAAGAGTGGTGGGGAGGGGAGAAAGCCAAGCGGGCAGCTTGAAAGACAAGTGTGCAGTTTGACCTTTTGACTTGGGGCTTTATATGTTGGCATACTTCTGGGGTCTTGCGTCCTTTCTCCTCTTCTTCCCTTGGGGTTGGCTGTCTGCATGTGCAGTGGCCTGCTAGCACTGGGGAGGTGAGCATGTGCAGCGTGTGTACTGGAATTGTACGCATGCTCACTTGAAGTGTTCTTCCCTTACAAGCCGCATGTCCCTAGGAGGTCATACACCAGTTAAACTCTGCCATTTTGCTTCTTCGTGCGCATGTCTGAGCCCACTCGACCAACTCTTGAGAAGCTACTGATCACCAGTTTCAGGTTTTTCCTATCTGTAGGGAGACTGCCTTTCTCTGGGCTGGCTGCGACCAGTGATTTTAGACAGTTACCTGATGGTTGCCTAACATTCCTGGTTGGGGACGTGGTGGGAGGAGCCCTCTCCTGCCCTGTTCATGTCTGACTACCTACCTACGGTAACAATAGTAGGAGCAGTAATAGTAAATTACATTTGTTCGTTTCTTTTCTTTTGGAATCTCTTAACTCAATCATGTTGAAAGAGCTTCAAATCAGCCTCATGTTGATGAGGTACTTTTGCTATAGTACCTCATCAACATGATAATGTGAGCCAGCAAATTTTAAGTCAATATTCTTTTTATACCCATCTAAGCAATGCTTGGCTACATAAACCACATTTTCCCTATGCGATTGTATTAAAGAATCCAGAAAATTGTATAAGGCAGTGCTCGAAATATGTTACCCAGCCTGCTCTTTGGGACTTCTAAATCCTACAAAAAGAGAAAATTGAAAAAAAAAAAAAAGAAATTTAAATTGAGAAATTTTAAAAATATGTATTAATTCATTTAAAATAATAATAATATCTCATTACATGTTAATATAAATGACATGTTTTATGAAAAGTAACTACATTTCCCCAAACAAAAAGATTTCATGAGAAGAGTGGCATTGTTTCACATTTTTGCAAATCTTTCATGCTTGGCTTAATAGAAGGCAGCTGAATTATCTTAGCTGCAATCGCATTCTGTCTTTTGTGATATCACATGTCACATGACCTCAGCAAAACTCTAATGTTCATTTGAGAGAATGAAGGTTTAAAAAAAGGGAAATAACATAATATTATATTATAGTATTACATTATAATGAAATTAGTTTTACTTTAAAGGCTTCCTGAAAAGGTATTGGAGACTTCTGGGAGTTGAGATGGGGGGCGGTCCCTGGACCACCCATAGAGAACCACTGAACACAAGGAAATGGATTATTCATAGTTCAAAGATACAAATGAAGAGGTAAAATAATATTAGATAAAATACTTTCTACTAGCCAATATTCTTTAAAGATTTCTTTTTTAAAAAATTGTGATAAAATATATATAGCATAAAAGTTAACTATTTTAACTATTCTAAGTGTACAATTCAGTGATATTAAGTACATTCACATTGTCGTGTAACAATTCTACCATCCATCTCCAGAGAATTTTCATCCTCCAAAACTAAAACTTCATACTCATTAAATGATAACTCCCCATTCTCCCTAGCCCCAGCCTCTGGCAAACACCATTCTGCTTTTTTATTTTTTTATTTTTAGAGACAGGGTCTCTCTCTGTTGCTCAGGCTGGGGCTGGAGTGCAGTGGTGGGAATCATAGCAGCCTCTAAATCCTTTTGTTTGGGGAAATGTAGTTACTTTTCATAAAACATGTTATTTATATTAACATGTAATGAGATATTAATATTATTTTAAATGAATTAATACATATTTTTAAAATTTCTCAATTTAAATTTCTTTTTTTTTCAATTTTCTCTTTTTATAGGATTTAGAAGTGCAGTGGTGGGAATCAATGCAATCACTGCAGCCTCAAGCTCATGGGCTCAATGGATCCTCCTGCCTCAGCCTCCTGAGTAGCTGGGACTATAGGTGTGCACCATCACACCTGGCTATTTTCTAATTTTATTTTTTTAGTGAAGGGTCTTGCTATGTTGTCCAGGCTGGTCTCAAACTTCTGGGCTCCAGAGATCCTACCCCCTCCCCTCCCAAAATGTTGGGATTACAGGTGAAGCCACAGTGCCCAGCTTTACTTTTTGTCTATAAATTTGACGACTTTAGGTACCTCACATGAGTGGAATCATATAATATTTGTCCTTTTATGTGTGGCTTATTTCACTTAACAAAATATCTTCAAGGTTGATCCATATTGTTGCATATGTTAGAATTTCATTCTTTTTAAAGCTTAATAATATTCCATTGTATGTATATATCACATGTTATTTATCCATTCATCTGTTAATGGTGACTTGGCTTGCTTCCACCTTTTGGCTATTGTGAATAATGCAGCTATAAACATTGATGTGCAAATATCTGTTTGTGTCCCTGCTTTTAATTCTTTTTTAATTTTTTAGTCAATGACCATTTTGCCAAACTTGCTAACAGTTCTTTTGGGTAAATACTCAGAAGTGGAATTACTGGGTTATATGGTAATTCCATGTTTAATTTTTTTAGGAACCACCATATGGTTTTTCTGTGTCACATTTTAAACACTTTCTGTTTCTTGTTAAAACTTTAAAAATACATCTTTCAGAATACTACAATTATTTTTATTTTTATTTTGTGATTTTGTCCAATAACTAACAAATGTCCACTGAGTAGCTCATGGATTCGGTATATAATATAAAAGATTATGAGTTCTCTGGAAGATAGCTTTCTCATAGCCCTGGCCTTTAAGGAGCTCTCAAACTAGACTAAAACATGAAAGCAAATTCCTCTAATAAAGGAATAAAGATAAGAGAGTAGTTCTGAAACGGTGACCCTCAGACCATGAGTAATCAAATACACCTTCAGGTGGTCTGGGAGCTGTCAGAAAAATCAACAGTTCACAGTCAGGCACAGTGGACTCACGCCTGTAATCCCAGCACTTTGAGAGGCCGAGGCTGGTGGATCACTTGAGGTCAGGAGTTTGAGACCAGCCTGGCCAACATGGTGAAACACCATCTCTACTAAAAACACAAAAATTAGCCAGGTGTGGTTGCACACGCCTGTAATCCCAGCTACTTGGGAGACTGAGACAGGAGAATCACTTGAACCTGGGAGGCCGAGCTTGCAGTGAGCCGGGATCATGCCATTGCACTCCAACTAGGGCAAGAGTGAGACCTCCGTTTCAAAAAAAAAAAAAAAAAAAAGAAAGAAAGAAAAGCCAACAGTTCACCATTATGCCAGTATCTATCCTTTGTCGATGGTACACCTTTGAGAGACAGTCCCAGTAGAATGAATCCCTGCCCACTTACAAATTAGAGAGAAGGACCCATAAAATGCTGCATACCTATGCTTGCCAACACCCATAACTCTAAGGGCCAGAGACGTTTCCAGAAGCTCTTTCTAGAAAGAACAGAGGAACAGGAAAGGACAAGGAAGGGAAAGCTTGCCAGAAGAAAGGAGTGGGCAGTGGTTTTAGGTTTGTTTGTGTTCTCTTTACCTTGAGGCTGTAAGGTTGGTGGTGCTTTGGTAATCTGGATTGTAACTCTACCCTCCAAGGCCTGGGGGCAGATAGGGATAGGGCAGGCTCACTTGGCTGCATGCCTATCCTTCAAGGAGCTCTGCAGCTACGTAGTAAAGAAGTTCACAGCAGAATTGGTGTCTTTATCTGGAAATACTGGTGGGAGAAGTTGTTTAAAGTATTTATGTATTTCTTCCTCTTTTCTTCCCCAACCCCCATTTTTTTCTCTTACTAGCTTTCCTTTTTGCTTCAAAGTTTCACTTGCTAATATGCAACTGCATGTTTGAGTGTGATGACTTTTTGGTGCAAATATTCTGCTGTCAAGATACCCAGTTTAAAACAGCTTTGCCACATAAGAATTTTAAAATAAAAAAAAATTAATAAAATTGATTTACATCTGTTTCTTTCAAGTGCAATGCCTATAGGATCCATATGAATTCCAAGAATTACTTAGATTTCACTGGTAAAAGAACAATCAAATATGAAATGTATGATTTCTGTTTTGGTATTCTTCTGAACTGTTGAGAAAGCATATCCCAACACTCAATAGATTCCGTACTAGGAAAAGTTTTTAGCATGAAACAATAAAGCTTTCCCTTAACTCTAACAGTTTATATACTCCAAAGAAGTTCAGTTTTGAGCTGGAACACAAGGAATGATGTCAAAAACTCCCAAGGCTTAAAAATATGCGTGCACACACACACACACACACACTCCTAAAAGAAACCCTTGCCTGCTTATTGATTGGGAAGATACACACATGTTACAGAGAATAAGAAGGAGATGTCATTTAGATAGTAATAAACGGTGGAAATCATATTGTAGGAAGCAAAGATAATAGTTTTATATTAGAATAATGGCAAAAAAAACACAGAACAATTTTTTTTTTTAAGGCAGAGTCTTGCTCTGTCTCCCAGGCTGGAGTGCAGTGGCGCTATTTCAGCTCACTGCAACCTCCGCCTCCGAGTTCAAGCAACTCTCCTGCCTCAGCCTCCTGAGTAGCTGGAATTAGAGGCATGCACCACCATGCCCAGCTAATTTTGTGTTTTTAGTAGAGAGGATTTCTCCATGTTGGTCAGGCTGGTTTTATCACAAACATGCTAACACAAACAGCTCTTACATTTTTCTATTCTCTGTGTTATGTTTAGATAGTATTTGGTGTGCCATCCTCCTTTCCTTACTGCTGCTTTCTTTGCTGAGTTTATTTGCATAGTTACTGTGTTTTCTTTTATCTTGTTAATGCTTATGTTTTTCATAAAGTTTCATTTTATGTTGTTCATGCATAACATGGGCAACTCTTTTCTAGACATGTTTTTTTCTGATAAACATGAGTATGAGTAAATCTCTTGGCACCTTTCCTGCCTATTTGATAAGTATTTATGTTTTTCTACAGCTACAGTTTTAGGAAAAAATAACAGGAACAGATTTATTAAGGTCCAGGAAATGAGAAATGAATGCACTATATTTTCTTACTACAGAATCTCAGAAATGGTTACATAATGAAGTGTCTCTTTGCTGGGCAATGACCTTTCCTAATTTTAGAAATCTGTCTGCAAATATGAATCATGCTGAACAGAGTATGGTCATGTTTTTATCAAAAGAACGAACACTTAAGGACAACTTGTATTAAGTGTATAACTAAGTAATATTCATTTTAAAAACCTTTTATCTTTCAGATTGCAAAAATCAGGTAATCTCAAGACTGAAAAAGGAATGTACTGTGTCATCTTACTATCCTTGGTACTGCTAATTGGATCAGGGCTGTGGACATTGGACCTTGGTCAGAGATCTATCATAGTCTTGTGGGCAAGCTCTGCCCAACAAAGACCCCTCAGTATTGCATAGTAAACGCCCCAAATAATCAGATACTCTTTTTGAGGACATTTCAACTTGAGACATAAGGGAAATAGTTTGGCAGTAGTAGGAATAGTGGAAGCAGAGTTAAAGAATATCCAAGTCTCTTTAAAAGCAGAGTACCTGAAGAGGGACTGAGAAGTTAATATTACTTTGATGATGACAATGCAACAAAATGTTTTATACTTTAAGAGATTCTAGTTCTGAAACTATGTGTCAGTCGTCATAATCCATTTTATCTCTCAATAAGCCATCATTAGTTAAGGTAATTGAAAACTTAAAAGGTTGTGACTTACAAAGACATTTAACTTGTTTCTGAGTTTTCACTCTTGCATATGAATAACTTCATGTACATAGTTTTAATCTTCTGTTGAATTAGTTCTATAGCGTAAACTCCTAGAATTGGTCTTAACGGTTTCAGGAAAAGCATTGTGGTTTTTGCCACCTATGTTGCCATATTACTTTCTGAAAGGATTGTAACAATGTATCAGCAGGATTTGAGTATGGATTTCACTGTAATCTCATGTGTTGATTTTTTCCCTAATAAAATTAATCCCAGCACTTTGGGAGGCCGAGGCGGGCGGATCACAAGGTCAGGAGATCGAGACCACGGTGAAACCCCATCTCTACTAAAAAAAAATACAAAAAATTAACCGGGCGCGGTAGTGGGCTCCTGTAGTCCCAGCTACTCAGGAGGCTGAGGCAGGAGAATGGCGTGAACCCGGGAGGCGAAGCTCGCAGTGAGCCGAGATCGCGCCACTGCACTCCAGCTTGGGGGACACAGCGAGACTCCGTCTCAAAAAAAAAAAAAAAAAAAAAAAGAATATATAATTATGCCCTTAAAGCTTTCTTAGTTTACATGTTTTCGATTCATATCAAATATTATTGAGGCCAGGTGTGGTGGTTCACGTCTGTAATCCCAGCACTTCGGGAGGCCAAGGCGGGCTGATCATTTGAGGCCAGGAGTTTGAGATCAGCCTGGCCAACATGGTGAAACCCTGTCTGTACTAAAAAAAAAAAAAAAAGTTAGCCAGGTGTGGTGGCACATGCCTGTAATTCTAGCTACTCAGGAGACTGGGTAGGAGAATCACTTGAACTCGGGTGGTGGAGGTTGCAGTGAGCCAAAATTGTGCCATTGCACTGCAGCCTGGGTAACAGAGTGAGACCCTGTCTCAATAAATAAATAAATAAATAAATAAATAAAAACACAAATATTGTTGAGAAAATTTTGATGAACTTTATGCAGATCTAAAAGTCCTCATGCCCTATGGACCAGCAGATGCAACTTCAAAGCTGTAAATTGATGACGTTAGAGTTAGCAATGTGTAAATCTTAGATTGAATTTCTAGTGTTTGTGAACTTGAAAACAAAGGCCTGATTAAACGTAGACCACAATATGAGATTGACAGGCTTCTGCTTGAACTAGACGTGACCTCATCAGTGCTTCAACAAAAGACCATTATTCATTGCATTAATTTCAACGTGAGGATTAGCTTTTATTCCAAATGATCTCAGAAAGTTTTGGTCTTTAGACCAATTTTCTACTTGAACCCAATCTATAAATGCCAAGCTAATGCTTCTGTGATATAGCTGTCACTTTTGATAGGATGTCTTTAGATTTCATTGTGTCCTAAAGTTACCTGTTCTGAATAAAGAAAAATTTTTCCAATTTCGTTTTGATGGTTCTAATTGCTAAGAACTTCCCAATATGGAAAGACAAACAGACAGAAGGCCACAATTAACATTTGTTATTGGATCTACTCTCTGGTTTCTTAAGGTCATCTATACCAAAGTAACAAAAACAAAAACAAAAACAAAAGGTAATGTGAAAGGATCTAGTCCAGATGGCTAACCCACTCTACACACAGAATGTTGGACTAAAAGTAATAATAATAATTTAAGAAATATGTACCCAAGCTCAAAATCAAGAAAAAAAAATTCTCCAGAAATACATAGATATAAAAGGGAGAAGGAGTTGAAGCTTTGCTGCCCATAGGAGGAACCAAATTGATCTCTGTCTTTGGAATAGGGCAAATCTAGGGCTGGGAGCTGAGGCTGCTGCCCTGTGCCTGGTGCCTGTAGGGAGGTGCAAAATTACTACACTGTCTAAGAATGGGGACCAGGAAAACCCAAAGGCCAAGAGTTGCTGCAAATGTCAGCCAACTCTACATAGACGAAAACAGGATGACCTGCAAGCAATAGAGGCCTTAGCAAACCACCTCTGAGTGGGGGTTATCCTAAATATCGTCTGTCCAAAACCAAGACACAAACATAAAGATTTGTAAAACCCACAGGGCTCAGGCATAAGTAACAGTGAAACCATCCCATAGGGAGGCTTCTATTATCCAGGTATTCATGGAACACCATAGAAGTTATAACTCTAGCTGAAGAGAAACTCTCAGGCAAAAAATATAAAATACATAAAGAGCACATTTGTGTTCGAGCTGGATTTAAAAAACTAAGTTAACATCTGGATATTTTTAATGAAATGGGAGAACAATGGAAAAGGAAAAAAATATCCTAAAACTAACAGAAGGTTAACCAGAAAGGAAAGACAATTGGATTTCTCATTAGCAAAAATAAATGCCAGAAAACAGTAGAATAAAATCTTCAATGTGCTGATGTTTCATTATGAGTGTGAGAATGTATAATTACATTTTTAATAGCTTTCAAAATAAAAGTCTATGTCGTGATTATCACTGAAGAGTAAAGGTAAAATACCTTTGCAGATATACAAATACAGACAGTTTATTATCCATAGATACTTGAAAGAACTACCAACTAATGTACTTCAACAAGAAGGAAAATAAATCTAGATGGAGGAGTGGACACAGAGAAGAATTGAGCTTGGGAACAATCACAGCTGAATTTTGTAAAGTATGTACAATTTTGCCTTGGGAAATACATTTCTATTCTATGTCAAATATAATGTTGAAAGACAAATTCCTGCCTTTGCAAATATTTCCAGTAGACACTGAAGTTATAACTGTCATAAAAGATACCAAAAACATTTGGTTTTCTTAATGTAATGCCCAGACTTGTACCACAAGTATTACAAACTTTTAAAAATGAAAATTATACATTCACACAGTCATAATGAAGCCTGTAGTTAGAGGCTGAGCAAAAAGAAAGGTCAGCTTTTAATTTGGAATTAACTGTTTTAAATTCTGGTAAGTGTTAATACTTAAAGTGAATTGGAATTCCCAGGATTAATCAGGAATAAATGACTTCAATCTCTAAACATCCTACACTTGGTCTGAGGTGAGTTGGTCTCTTTACCTTTGACTTTTTATAACCTTTCAACTTCTTTCTTGAATTAAAGGGTTTGAAGAAGACTACAATACTTATTACTGCAAACCTATATTTCTGTGGTTGTAATGGGCATATTAGCAGTTCTGAGGTTGACCTCAACTTTTAAATACCTTATCATTTGATATCTCATTTTGAACATATTATTTTCTACTTGCTTCTGTCATTGGTATTTTTCTTTTGTATGAGGTCAGGTGAGTTACTTCAAGGTGAAAACTGTTGCTCACATAAATTTTAGCCATTTCATGCTAAGCACAGAGCATTTTACTCAAGTAATTTAGAAAATTTTAAACGATGACATCTCTCAAGATGTCGATGAAGAAGTATTAATGTTAGACATGATACCTATCTGTGTAGAATGTATAGTTTGTTGGGAAAATGAGACACACAAAACTGGATGGGGCCAGTTTATGGGCGTCTCCACTGACAGATTTGAGCAGTTTGGATTTGATAGGGAGTGGATACTGGATGACTTTCCAGAGTAAGCAAGTGCTATTCCAAAAAGCATGTTTCAGAATAGTATAAGTATAAATCTAAACATTCTCTTATGATCTTTGCAATGACTGCCAGCTCTTTATTATCTACATCAAGGTTATTTACTTATTGTGAAAACTAATCTCAGTGAATATTTAGACTTGAAACTGGAGTCAGCCTGTCACTCAGCATGCTTGTGGCCTGTCTTCCTTACCATCTGTTAATGTGCTCTTTGGAATGCAAATTTTAACATTTGCCTAACCAAAACATAATTAGAAAGATAACATTGCTGTCAAAAATAATAAAATCCAGCATAAATGATTTTTCCCTATCGTCATCTTTTTTGGCTAAAATCTGCATTTTTTGACCTTATAAACCACTTTCTTCTATAGCACAACATCCTGTTTTTCTCTTTTTTAATTATAAAAATAATACAAGGACAATTTTGTGATCTAACTGTGGGACGAACTTATTAAACAAGAATCACAAAATACAACCCACTAGGCAAAAATCAGGGCTATGTATGGGTGCATATGTTATTCACTGCCCAACTTCAGGGGGCCATTTACATAGATACTGTTGTTGTCTAATGTGGTGTCATGGTGAGAAATGGATACATTTGATGAGACATCATATACAAACTTAAGATGGAGGACAGAGCCAGAGAAGATATTGTCAATGTCTAAAACTAACTAAGGATATCTAGAATAGCATCTCCAATAGAAATATAATTTGGGGCTTGCACAAATACAAGCCGGCCATGTATGTTATTTTGAATTTTCTAGTAGCCACAATATAAAAAGCAAAAATAGGCCGGGCGCGGTGGCTCAAGCCTGTAATCCCAGCATTTTGGGAGGCCGAGACGGGTGGATCACGAGGTCAGGAGATCGAGACCATCCTGGCTAACACGGTGAAACCCCGTCTCTACTAAAAAATACAAAAAGCTAGCTGGGCAAGGTGGCGGGCGCCTGTAGTCCCAGCTACTCGGGAGGCTGAGGCAGAAGAATGGCGTAAACCCGGGAGGTGGAGCTTGCAGTGAGCTGAATCCGGCCACTGAACTCCAGCCTTGGTGACAGAGCGAGACTCTGTCTCAAAAAAAAAAAAAAAAAAAAAAAAAAAAAAATAGGTAAAATTTATTCTAAAAATACATTTTATTTAACACATCTAAAATACTATAATTTCAATTTATTATAAAGATTATTGAGATATTTTGCATTCTTTGTTTTGTACTGAGTTTTTAAAATCTGGTGTGTATGTTATACTAACATTATATCTCAATTTGGACTAGCCATATTTGAAGTACTTGAGCGCTCTTGGCTTAATGGTTAATGGCTAGGGGCTACTGTATTGGACTGCACAGCTCTAGGACATAAATGATACTAGTGCAAATCAGTAAATAAAAGGAAACAACAGAAAAATGGAGAAAGAACACAATCAAGCAGTATATTGAAAGAGAAACCTGAGGGCTTCAGGGGTATTCCATCTCACTAGGAAGAAAAAACTTTAAACAACTAGGCACAACTTTATATTCATCAAATTGGCAAAAACAAGATATTACCGAGTGTTGGTGAAAATGTTAGAATTGAGAACTCTCATGACCTGCTGGTGGAAATGTAAACTGCTGCATCATTTCTAAGCAGCAACTTGGTTTTCTTGTTCTTACAGCAACATGATGTGTTGAGTGAAAAAATAACAAAATGAGGTCTGCAACATAATGCCACAAATTTAAATACGTATTTAAATTTAAATACAAACTCCAAAAACACTCCACGTATTTTACAGGGATATATGTGTATGCATATATATATATATCCCTTAAAAATATGTGTGTGTGTATATATATATATGTATATTTAAGGGCATATAATTAGAGTGGGTATCCGGGGTAGAGGGAGAAAATGGGATAAGAATAAAAACGGAAAAAATAATATTGCTTATGGTTAAAAGTTTATAGTACAAAAGTTCTCATTTTAAGTTCCCAAAACTTCCATTACTAACTGCTTTTTTTGGGGGACACTCTTTTCTTCTTACAATTTGGATGGAAGTTTTCAACCATTTCTGCATATCATTTTATATATTCTGTAAGACAGCGAGGTCTGACTTTTATTGCAATCTTTATGCCAAATCCTCCTAAGTCTATATCTCCAAACAAGTCCTCATGGACTATTTAGTTCTAGTTTCTACTGAGCATTTTCCCCATCAGCTAAACACCGTAAGCATAATTTTCACCTCCGTCCTAGTTGATGCTCTCTTTCTCAGCTGTCTTACTTCTACAACCATCATTCCTTCAGTCTTTAAGTAGAGCATTTATAGTAATTTTTGACTCTTTCCTTTTCCTTAACCTTTAGGCAGTTATTAAGGCTTACTGTTTTCACTTTGAACATCATTGGTATCCTATTACCACTGCCACATTATATACCTGGAAAACTCATTATCTGCCTTTAGATTTCCATTCTTTCAGTCCATTTGCAAATTGCCAGATCTCCATATAGCACTATTTTCAACACATTGCCTCCTTGCTCAAAACCTCTAACAATGCCAGTAGTGAACTTTTGTTGTCTATTGGCTATTCTGTATTTATTTCTCCTTCACACCTCAATTCCCTTTTGGGGATTATCTCTTCTATTGGATTTTAAAAAACCAACTATTAATCTAGTACTTCCCTTTTTCAGCTAAGGGAAGGACATATAACTCAAACTAGAGCTTTGGAATGTTCATCCCTCTAATTTGAATCCTTAGCAATGTAATAAAGAGATTAAACATGGTTGAGTATTCATTTATGCTCGCATGGAGCCTTGGCCTGCTTCAAGACCACTTTTCTAGTTCCTACTTTTTAGCCTTAGAGTCCACTTTGCTTTCTAATGTTTCCAGGCCTGGTTCTCTAGTCTTTGCATTTGTTCTGGGAGCTACTTGTACTTTTCCAGTAAATTCCTCTCTTGAATTTGCCAGAATTTGTTTCAGATGCATGCAAGCAGAGCCTGACTGATCCTTTCTCCACTGTACAAAATATAAACTTCTTTACTGGTCCCAGATCTTCCATAATCTGGCCCCAGCCTTGTTTTCCTTTAATCACCAAAACCACAGCCAGCTCAGTCACTTTGTGACTGGAAAATGCCACGTTAGTCTTGCTTCTGGAATGACCTACTCTCTTTCATGCATCTATACTATTTACTGATTCTTCAAGGTCCTGCTCAGGATCTGTTTTCATTATGAAAACAAATTTTATACCCATGTTAATTTCCACTATCTTTGAAATCTGTTAACATTTAGTGTCTGTTATTAATTTTTCAGTCAGAATCCACTAGTTTTTTTATTTGTAGGAACATTTGATGGGCCAATCTCCAATCCCCTCCCCCAATAATGACCTATTCCATTGTCAGAGAACTATAGTTAAAAGTTCTTTCTTGCACGAAACTGAAATTTCTCATCCTACCACCCATTAGGTCCATCACTGGTTTCAGCTTGGCATTTCAGTAAATTAATAATATCTTGGACATAGATCCTGTGCTTTAGCTAGTGGTTATTCCTTTCATCTTTGTGTCATCTGAGAAATTGGTAAGGTTGCCTTCAATGTCTGTGTCTAGGTTATGATAAAAATATGAAAGAAGGCCGGGCGTGGTGGCTCACGCCTGTAATGCCAACACTTTGGGAGGCTGAGGCCCGTGGATCACGAGGTCAGGAGATCGAGACCATCCTGGCCAACATGGTGAAACCCTGTCTCTACTAAAAATACAAAAAATTAGCTGAGCATGGTGGCACACGCCTTTAATCCCAGCTACTCGGGAGACTCAGGCAAGAGAATTGCTTGAACCCAGGAGGCGGAGGTTGCAATGAGCCGAGATCATGCCACTGCACTCCATTCTGGGCAATAGAGAGCGACTCCATCTCAAAAAAAAAAAAAAAAAATTAAAGAGAAGTGGGTCAAAGACAGGCACTTATTGTATTGGATACATATATCTAGATATAGTCATTGAATATGATTTTATAAACAGCTATGAATCCTTTAATAATTTGCATTGTGGGTATTTTCCAAAATTATGTTGTGGGACACTTTGTGAAAGAACAGCTTTGCTGAAATCAACATATACTAAGTCTGTGATATTCCCCTGAGCTACTGATCTAGTTACCCTAACAAAAAATAATAGGTTAGTTTGTCATGGTTCGTTCTTAGTGAATCTGTGTCATCTGCTGATGACCACCATGTGCCTTTCTAAATGTTCACAAACCAAATATTTAATAATAATTCATTCTAGACTTTTCCTGGTGATAACCCTGAACCCTTGTAGCTCGCAATTCCCGATTTTTAAAAATCAGAACCCTCAACCATTTTCAGCCTTCTGTCACCTCTAATCTCTGTGAATTCTCGAAGGTTGTTGATAATGGATTGTGAGAGCTGGATGCTTCCCTTATAGCATGTTTTGTCTGGGTCCAGGCACTGGAACAACTTTAGGGCAATTACACTCTGTGACTGTTCATTTATTTATTATCTACTTATTTATTTTTCGACACAGGGTCTCCCTCTGTGGTCCAGCCTGGAGTGTAATGGTGTGATCACAGTTCACTGCAGCCTCCATCTCCTGGGGTCAACAGATCCTCCTGCCTCAGCTTCCCAAGTAGCTGGGACAACAGGTGTACATCACCATAATTGACCAATTTTAGATTTTTTCATAGAGACAGGTCTCACTATTTTGCCCAGAATGCTCTTAAACTTCTGGGTTCAAGCGATCTTCCTGCCTCAACCTCCCAAAATGTTGGGATTATGGGTGTGAGCCATTGTACCTGGACCACTCTCTGACTCTTTACTAAACCTAGGCTGTAATACTCTCACCATCTGTTTTCCCTCAATTTACATTTTAGTATATATTTTTAAATTATGAAAATGATATGTGCTCATTATAAAACAATTTCAATATTACAGAAATTTACAAAGTAAAAATAAAAAGTCCCTTCTTTAATCGATCCTAATGCCCAGTGGGAACAGACGGGAAAGTATCCTTCTAGACATTTCCCATGCATTACCAAACATTTTTATGTAATTTTAAGATGAGAGTATACCCTGTGTACTGTGCTGCTTTCACCTAACAATCTATCATTAACATCATTTTATATGGGTCATATAGCGCTATCTCTCTTTTTTTTTTTTTTGAGACAGAGTCTCACTCTGTTGCCCAGGCTGGAGTGCAATGGCGTGATCTCAGCTCACTGCAACCTCCGCCTCCGGGGTTCAAGCGATTCTCCTGCCTCGGCTTCTCAAATAGCTGGGATTATAGGCACCTGCCTGTATTTTTAGTAGAGATGGGGTTTCACCATGCTGGCCAGGCTGGCTCGAACTCCTGACCTCAGGCAATCTGCCCATCTTGGCCTCCCAAAGTGCTGGGATTACAAACGTGAGCCACCGCGCCCGGCCACTATCTCATTTTTTAAATGGGCACATGGCATTCTTTTGTAAGCACTGCAAAAATACATTATTGTACATGTATCTGTCTTCCTTCATCTGTTTTTCTATGATAGCACATACTTTCCCTTGAGAATAAAGGGGAAACTGCAGGTGCATAGGGGACTACCTAGATAAAATAAGGAGAAGAATGATTCTGCTCTATCCCAGAGGCTCTTAAGTCCATAGTCATGTTGTTATCTTGACATGGCAATTTATGGCTTATGATTACTTTCACATTTCATTTGATCTTTATTCAAACCTATGAAGTGGCTGGACCAGACAGTAAAATCATTGCTATTTTGCAGTCTCAGAGGTATTGAGTGTCTGGCCTCATGCCTCACAGCTAGTTAGGGACAGTATGTGGTTAGAATCCATATCTTCTGTCTTCCAGTCCACTGCTATTGCACAATGGACAGCTGCTCCCTGCACCCGCATGTGAGAGAAGAATTGGGTGAACTGAAAAAAAAAAAGCTGTGTAGTGATTCACAGGGAACTTGGGAAAATGGTTATCAAGAATGTGCTATGTCAGCCAGTTGGTGTCATGCTGAGCAGTGTTTTTTTTTTTTTTTTTTTTTTTATGTATGGTGAGAAGCAAAGAGAATGAATGTCTATCCATGTGTTTCTAGGTATATCAGCAATTTCTGCTTTCACAGTAGAGACAGTCATAATATGCATATGCACTTGTATCCTTAAAAGTAAGGCAGAGCATTATTCTAAGTGAAGTAACTCAGGAATGGAAAACCAAATATCGTATGTTCTCATTTATAAGTGGGACCTAAGCTATGAGGACGCAAAAACATACAGAGTGATATAATGGACTTTGGGGACTCAGCTGGGAGGAGGCTGGGAAGGGGACGAGGGATAAAAGATGACATATTGGGTACAGAGGACACCGCTTAAGTGACAGGCGCACACAGGTGCACACAAATCTCAGAATTCACCACTAAAGTACTCATCCATGTAACCAAAAACCACCTGTACCCCAGACACTATTGAAATAAAATTTTAAAATAAACATTTCCAAGGGAAATAAGCAATTCAGTGTCAAACACTGAAACACTGAAAAAAAATCTGTTGAAACAGATTTTTTGTTTGTTTTTTTTCAAATATAGTTGAAAACTATATTTTATCCTGAAATTGGAGTAATGAAACCTAAATAAAAATAACTATGTTTAAAGAAAAAAAAAATGTAAGGCGGAGGTTCTTAACCCTGTTTGCATATTAGAATCACCTGGAGAGCTTTTAAAAATAACCACTCTGTGCAGTGGCTCACACCTGTAATCCCAGCACTTTGGGAGGCTGAGGCGGGCGGATCACGAGGTCAAGAGATCGAGACCATCCTGGTCAACACAGTGAAACCCTGTCTCTACTAAAAATACGAAAATTAGCTGGGCTTGTTGGCACACACCTGTAGTCTCAGCTACTCGGGAGGCTGAGGCAGGAGAATCTCTTGAACCTGGGAGGTGGAGGTTGCAGTGAGCCGAGATGGCGCCACTGCACTCCAGCCTGGCTACAGAACGAGACTCCGTCTCAAAAAACAAACAAACAAAAAAAAATTAACAGAGCTTTCAAAGTGAAGTACAAAATCTGTACAGTAAACTTTCTCTCACCTACAGGGTTAGCAGTAACCAAATTTACCCTGGACAAGAACGTGTCAAATAATCTAAAACTTCTCAGTCATATTTTAGAGCCAAGTATGTAATAAATAGATACTTGTTGAGTGAATGAATGAATAAATGAATGACCAAACAGAGACTATTTAAGAATCTATTTACTTACAGTCATTTATTCCAGTTCATCAGGGTATTTCTTTGAGAGCCTGCCCCATATCAGTAGTAGTAGCTTCTTATGTCTGCCAAAACAAATAATCACAAACTGGGTGGCTTACAACAATAGAAATTTATTTTCTCACCATTTTGGAGGCCAGAAATCCAAAATCAAGGTATTGGTGGAGTTGGCTCCTTCTGGGGACTGTAAGGAAGAATCTGTTCCATGCATTTCTCTCTATCTCTCTTTCTCTCTTTCTTTCTTTTTTGTGGGGGGATAGAGTTTGGCTCTTGTCACCCAGGCTGGAGTACAGTGGCGTGATCTCGGCTCATTGCAACCTCTGCCTCCTAGGTTGAAGGGACTGTCCAGCCTCAGCCTTCCTGGAGTAGCTGGGATTACAGGTGCCTGCGCTACCACACCCGGCTAATTTTTGTATTTTTAGTAGAGACAGGGTTTCACTATGTTGGCTCAGGCTGGTCTTGATACTCCTGACCTCAGGTGATCAGCCCACCTTGGCTTCCCAAAGTGCTGAGATTACAGGCGTGAGTCACTGCGCCCGGCCGCATTTCTCCTGTCTTCTGACATTCCTTGGCTTGATGGATGCATAACTCCAATCTCTGCTTTCATCTTCATATGGACTTTCCCCCTATGTGTCTCTTGTGTCTCAAATCTCCCTCTCTTTTCTCTTACTAAGGACACAGTACCAGTCGCTAAATAAAGGATGATCTCATCACTGAGGTTTTCAATTACATCTGCGAAGGCCTTATTTTATTTCTTTCCTTTCTTTCTTTCCACAGCTGCTTTCCAGCAGACAGTAGGATTCTACTTGGCTAGTGCAAGTATGGCTTTAACTTTCCATTAATGTCACCAGGAATCATGAGGAACACACCCATCTCTGCAGCCAACACTAATGAGGTCATGTTAGGTGTCTGGACCTTGCATGATAACAATCTAAGGAAAATCACAAATAGAAAATAATCTTTTCCTAATATTTTGAGAGGTACAGTCATCAAATAAACTGAGATGTGAAAAATGACAGTCTCTTTAAAAACACAGAAAAACAAGTCACATTAGAGGATTCCTTCCTCATTAGCTCAACAGTTTTCCCTGAATTCAAGTTTTTTAGAGTATTCAAATTTCTCAAAAGCCTGTATTACAAAAATGAAATGAAAAAGTTATTGTTCTTCAGCAGATATGTGTAACTATAACTTCTAAATTAGAATGAACCCAACAAAATACATTTTTTTCACATACGGTGTCTTTTGGAATGCATGAAGGGCTTGTTTCTTCTCAGTGAATTCTGATTCAAAATGCCTGGCTGGCTTGCAGCTTATCACGCTGAGGATTTGAGCACCAGCTGCTCACCCTATTCATTCAGGTCTGAATAGAGGGGTCTTACTATCCAATACGATTCTTTTATGAACAACAATCATTGCTTCTTACCTATTTCTTTTTCCTTCTGGATTAAATTCTGTATTTCTAAAGAATATTTAAATAAAAAATTTTATCAAACATACACAAAAATACAGGGACTCTCAAAAAGTCATCACCAAGATTCTAGAATTATCAATATGTTTTCATACTTATATATTATTTCATGCTGAAATATTTTATTTTATTTTATTTTTGTGACAGAGTCTTGCTGTGTTGCTCAGGTTGGAGTGCAGTGGCACGATCTTGGCTTACTGCAACCTCCATCTGCTGGGTTCAAGAGATTCTCCTGCCTCAGCCTCCTAAGTAGCTGGGACCACAGGCACGTGCCACCACGCCTGGCTGATTTTTATATTTTTTAGTAGAGACGGGGTTTCACCACATTGGCCAGGCTGGTCTCGAACTCCTGACCTCAGGTGATCCGCCTGCCTCGGCCTCCCAAAGCTAGGATTACAGTTATAAGCCACTGTGCCCAGCCTGCTGAAATATATTAAAGAAACTCCTAGACATTATACCATTTAATTCCTACATCCTTTAGTATGCATCTCTAAAAATTATAGATATTTTCTTACCATAAGTAATGCTGGTATCATATCCAATGATAATTCTTCAGTATTATTTAATATCCAGACTATATTCAAATTTCCCTGATTGTCTCAAAAATGTCTTCTTGTGTTTTTTGGTTTAAATAAGGATCAAAATAAGATCCACATATTAAATTAGACTGCTAAGTCTTTTCAATCTCCTATAATCTAGTAGAGAATTTTTCACAGTGGCACTGCTGACATTTGGGACTAGATAATTGTGGGAAAGTTGTCAAAAAATTTGGACAATTTTTTGACAATGTCCCCTGAGTATAAAATCACCCTTGGTTGAAATCACTGATCTAGTATAGTCCCCCTACTTCATATATATATATATATATGACATTAACAGGCAGGGGGTGGTGGCTCACGCCTGCAATCCCAGCACTTTGGGAGCTGAGGTGGTGGATCACTTGAGGTTGGGAGTTTGAGACCAGCCTGGTCAACAGGGTGAAACCCCATCCCTACTAAAAATACAAAAATTAACCGGGCCTGATGGCTTGTACCTATAGTCCCAGCTATTCGGGAGGCCGAGGCAGGAGAATCGCTTGAACCCAGGAGGCGGAGTTTGCAGTGACCGAGACTGTGCCACTGCACTCTAGCCTGGGCTACAGAGTGAGACGCCCGTCTCAAAAAAAAAAAAAAAAAAGAAAGAAAAAGAAACAACAAAAAAAAAGACGTTAACTTATACAAGACATTAGATGAGTTTAGAGGAGTTGTCTTGTAGAATGTTCTACATTCTGAATTTCTCTGCTCCCTCATAGTATCATCCAACATATCCCTCTAAGACCTATTCCCAGTAAGTGGAAACTAGGTTAACTGAGTCTCAGAATATTGATAGTTTCAATATTTTTGACAAAAATAGTTCCCAGTTGGTGCCATATATTGTACTTTATATTGTATTGTCTCAGGAGGTCTAGAATGTCTGTGTCATTATAAGAGATGATAAGATTGATCAGAAGGTTCAGGTGGTAATGGTCTGATTCTTTTATTGTAAAGTTCTCAATCTTTAATTTAGTAGTTTTAGCCATTGATGAGCTTTGCCTGTTGTATCAACTGTTTCATTATGTTGTAAAATAGAAAATTTCTAATTTATTGTTCCTTTAATTTATTACCTGGAGTTCTTTTATAAAGAATTTTCCCTCATTAAGTATTTGGTTACTCTGAAGTATACTTCACTCAGGAAAGGCAGGATTAATTCTCAATGATTTTTAATTGCCAATTTTTCAAAGTAAATATTGTACCCTAGGTTTTAATAGTGTCGAGTGTTTACATGGGTGTGTATTTGCTTTTTCTTGTTTACTTTTATTTTTTGATTCTGTAACATTGTGAACTCATGGATTTTTATATATTCAGTATGTTTAAATCAAATGTAGTCAATATCCTTTTTGTTGTTGTTTTGAGACAAGGTCTCACTCTGTTGCCCAGGCTGCAGTACAGTGGCATGACCATGGCTCACTATAGCCTCCGTTTCCTGGGCTGAAGTGATCCTTCCACCTAAGCCTCCTGAGTAGCAGGGACTACAGGCATGTGCCACCACACCTGGCTAACTTTTGTGTTGTTTTGTAGAGATGGAGTTTCACCATGTTGCCTAGGCCAGTTTCGAACTTCTGGGCTCAAGCGATCAGCCTGCCTCAGCCTCCCAAAGTGCTGGGATTATAGATGTGAGCCACTGTGCCCAGGCCCAATATTCCTTTTGATGTTCATTTTTTCCCTATATTTGGCCAATGGAAGCTTCTCTATGTTTTTATTTTATTTTTCCCAAATAAGAAAGTTTAGTCATTTTTTAAATGAGTAACTGAGACAGTAAACTGCCTGCTTTAAATGTCTGAAGTCTTTATTTTGGCCATATTATTGAGAGAGAGAGAGAGAGAGATAGATTTTATAACCTTACCATTGCTTTTCTGCAGTACTTCAAAGATATTAATCCATGGCTGGGCACGATGGCTCACGCTTATAATCCCAGCACTTTGGGAGGCTAAGGCAGGCGGATCACCAGAAGTCAGGAGTTTGAGATCAGCCTAGCCAACATGGTGAACCCGGTCTCTACCGAAAATACAAAAATTAGCCAGGTGTGGTGGCGGGCACCTGTAATCCCAGTTGCTTGGGAGACTGAGGCAGGAGAATCGCTTGAACCTGGGAGGTGGAGGTTGCAGTGAGCCGAGATTGTGCCATTGCACTCCAGCCTAGGCAACAAGAGCGAGACTCCGTCTCAAAAAAAAAAAAAAAAAAAAAAGATATTAATCCCTTCCTTCTGAAATCTACTGTTCTGATGAGATGAACTCTACCTGATCATAGCTCACTGCTGCATCAAACTCCTGGGCTCAAGCAATCCCCTCGAGTAACTGGGATCATAGGCACATGCCACCACACCCTCCAATTAAAAAAAATTTTTTTTGTAGAGACAGGGTCTTGGTTGGTCTTCAACTCCTGGGCTCAAGTGATCCTCCCAAAGTGACCTCCCAAAGTGCTGGGATTACAGGTGTGAATTACCATGCTCAGGCTCTCGGGTAGTTTTTTAAAAAGTTAATTAACTCAATTGTTTTTAGAACAGTTTTGGGTTCACAGCAGAAAGTACAGACAGTTCCCATACATTCCCCCCAACCCCCATACCTGTATAACCTCACCCACTATGAACATCCCACACCACAGGGGTACATTTGTTACAATCAATGAACCTGCATTGACACATCATTTTCACCCTAAGTCCTTAGTTTACATTAGGATTCATTCTCGGTGATGTACCTTCCATGGGTTTTGATGAATGTATAATGACAGGTATCCACAATTGTAGTACCATACAGAAGAGTTTCACTACCCTAAAAATCTTTTGTGTTCTGCCTATTATCCTTCCCTCCCCCTAACCCCTGATCTTTTTACTGTCTCCAAAGTTTTACCTTTTTCAGAATGCTACATAGTTGGAATTATACAGTATATATCCTTTTCAGACCTGCTTTTTTTTCTTAGTATTAAGTTAGTGCAAAAGTAATTGTGGTTTGGGACCGTAAATTTTGAATCATTATATCTTGGCTCAAACACATCTTTATTAATCAAAATGGGAACTACTACAATCAATACATTTTTGCCAACGAAAAATAATTTGTTTGTTCCTGCAGTGTAAAACCCATGCTTTGGGATTCAACGAACTCTTGGAAAGCATTTTCTGCATCCTGCTGGTTGTGGAAGCATTTTCCCTGCAGACAGTTGTCCAGATGCTTAAAGAAGTGGTAGTCAGTTGGTGAGAAGTCAGGTGAATATGGAAGATTAGGCAAAACTTTGTAGCCCAATTTGTTCAACTTTTGAAGCATTGGTTGTGCAATGTGTGGGGGACATTGTCATGGAGAAGAATTGGGTCCTTTCTGTTGTCCAATGCCAGCTGCAAGCATTGCAGTTTTTGGTGCATCTCATCGATTTGCTGAGCATACTTCTCAGATGTAATGATTTTGCCGGGAATTTGAAAGCTGCAGTGGATCAGACCAGCAGCAGACCACCAAACAGTGACCATGACCTTTTTACGGTGCAAGTTTGGCTTGGGAGGTGCTTTGGGACTTCTTCTCAGTCCAGCCACTGAGCTGGTCGTCACTGTTTGTTGTATAAAATCCACTTTTCAATGCATGTCACAATCCGATCGAGAAATGGTTCGTTGTTGCATAGGATAAGAGAAGATGACACTTTAAAATGATTTTTTAAAAATTTTCACTCAGCTCATGAGGCACCCACTTATCAAGCTTTTTCACCTTTCCAATTTGCATCAAATGCTAAACAACCATAGAATGGTTGATGTTGAGTTCTTCGGCAACTTCTTGTGTTGGTGTCAGAGGATCAGCTTTGATGATTGCTCTCCACTGGTAGCTGTCAACTTCCAACAGCCAGCGACGACGCTCCTCATGTTCAAGGTTCTCCTTTGCAAAACTTCTTGAATCACCACTGCACTGTGTGTTCGTTAGCAGTTCCTGGGCCAAATGCATTGTTGATGTTGAGAGTTTTCTTCCCTGCTAAATGACCCCTTTCGAAATCAAAAAAGAAAATCTCTTGAATTTGTTTTTTGGCTAACATCATTTCCATAGTTTAAAATAAACATAAAATAAAGAGCACGTAATAAGTCATTAGCAAAATCAAAAACAAAAACATAAAGCAAGATATACCCATTAAAATGATGTATGACATAACCACATTTATTTAAGAATGTATTCCAATATCGAAGGGCAAATTCCAACAATGCAAAAACCACAATTACTTTTGCACTCACCTAATAATATGTATTGAAGTTTCCTCCATGTCTTTTAGTGGCTTGATAGCTCACTTCTTAAAGTGCTGAAAAATTCATTGTTTGGATTTACAACAATTTATCCATTACCTACTGAAGGACAGCTTGGTTGCTTCCAAGTTTTGGCAATTATGAATAAAGCTGTTACAAACATTCACATACAAGTCTTTGTGTGAAGGTAAGCTTGCACTTCCTTTGGGTAAATACCATGGAGCATGATTGCTGAATTGTGCAGTTAAGAGTACATTTAGTTTTGTTAAGAAACTGCTAAATTCTCTTCCAAAGTGGCTATACCATTTTGCATTCCAACCAGCAATGAATGAGAGTTCCTGTTGCTCCACATCCAGCGTTTGGTATTGTGTTTTGGCAATTTTAGTAGGCGTATAATGGTATATATTTGTTGTTTTAATTCATAATTTCCTAAGGATATATAATGTTGAACACCTTTTCATATGCTTCCTTGCCATCTGTGTATCTTCTTTGGTGAGGAATCTGTTTAAATCTTTTACTCATTTTTAAGTTGGGTTGTTTTCTTATTGTTGAGCTTTAAAAGTTCTTTATATATGTATCTTTTGCAAATGTTTTCTCCTGGTTTGTGGCTTCTTGTTTTCTTGACACTGTTTTTCACACAGCAGAAATTTTTAAAATTTTAATCAAGTCGAGATTATCAATTGTTTCTTTTTAATTTAATTTAATTTATTTATTTAAAGACGGAGTCTCGCTGTGTCACCCAGGCTGGAGTGCAGTGGCACGAGCTCAGCTCACTGCAACCTCTGCCTCCTAAGTTCAAGCAATTCTTGTCCCTCAGCCTCCCGAGTAGCTGGGATTACAGGAGCGTGCCACCATGTCCTGCTAATTGTATTTTTAGTAGAGACAGGGTTTCACCATGTTGCTCAGGGTGGTCTCTAACTCCTGCCTGAGCTCAGGCAATCCATCTGTCTCAGCCTCCCAAAGTGCTAGGATTACAGGCGTGAGCCACCACGCCTGGCCTCAATTGTTTCTTACATTGATCATGACTTTGGCATTATATCTAGAAGGTAATCACCAGTCCCAGGTTCATCTAGAATTTCTCCTCTGTTCTCTTCTATGAGTTTTATAGTTTTGCATTTTACATGTGGGCCTATGATCCATTTTGAGTTAGTTTTTGAGAAGGACGTAAGATCTTTCTCTAGATTCTTTTTTTTTTTTTTTTTTCTGTATGGACATCCAGTTGTTCTAGCACCATTTGTTGAAAGGACTATTTTTGCACCACGGTATTGCCTTTGCTCCTTTGTCAAAGATCAGTTGACTGTATTTATGTGGGTCTTTCTCTGGGCTCTCTTCTGTTCCATTCATTTAGTTGTCTATTCTTTTGCCAGTACCACATTGTTTTGATTACTGCTGCTTTATAGGAAGTCCTTTTTTTTTTTTTTTTTTTTAGATGGAGTCTTACTCTGTTGCCCAGCATGGAGTGCAGTGGCATGATCTCGGCTCACTGCAACCTCTGCCTCTTGGGTTCACGTGATTCTCCTGCCTCAGCCTCTCAAGTAATTGGGATTACAGGTGTGTGCCACCATGCCCAGCTAATTTTTGTATTTTTAGTAGAGATGGGGTTTCACTATGTTGGACAGGGTGGTCTCAAACTCCTGACCTCAGGTGATCTCTCCCCTCGGCCTCCCAAAGTGCTGAATTACAGGCGTGAGCCACTGTGCCCGGCCTGAAGTCTTGAATTCAGGTAGTATTAGTCCTCTGAATTTGCTCTCCTTCAATACTATGTTGTCTGTACTGGGTCTTTTGCCTCTCTTTTTTAGAAAAAGTTTATTGATATATATCAATAAATTGATTGAAAAATAACTTGCCAGGATTTTGACTGGGATTGCATTTAATCTACAGACTAAGTTAGGAAGAAGTGACTTCTTGATAATATTAAGTCTTCCTAGCTATAAACATGGAATATCCCACTATTTATTTTGTTCTTTGATATCTTTCATTAGTTATTTAGATTTCTTCATATAGATCTTATACAAAGTTTTCTTTCTTTCTTTTTTTTTTTGAGATGGAGTATCACTCTGTCACCAGGCTGGAGTGCAGTGGTGCAGTCTCGGCTCACTGCAACCTCCACCTCCTGGGTTCAAGTCATTCTCCCGCCTCAGCCTCCCAAGTAGCTGGGATTACAAGCACACGCCACCACGCCCAGCTAACTTGTGTATTTTTAGTAGAGACGGGGTTTCACCATGTTGTTCAGGCTCGTTTTGAACTCCTGACCTTGTGATCCACCAGCCTCGGCCTCCCAAAGTGCTGGCATTACAGACAGGCGTGAGCCACCGCACCTGCCGATCTTGTACATAGTTTTTAGATTTATACCCACCTTAGTTTTGGCTGCTATAACAAAATACCACAGACTGGATGGCTTAAATGAGATAAATTTATTTCTCACAGTTCTGGGGCCTGGGAATTCCAATATCAAAATGCCAGCAAATCCATTGTCTGATGAGGGCACTCTTCCTGGTTTATAGATGGCTGTCTCGCTGTTGCATTCTCACATGGTGGGAAGACAGAGAGAGAGTAAGATCAAGCCTTCATGTCTTTTCTTATAAGGGCATTAATGCCATTCATGAGGGTGCCACCCTCATGACCTAATTACCTCCCAAAGGTCCCTACCTCTTAATACAATCACACTGGAGGTTAGAATTTCAACATATGAATTTGTCGGGACACAACAATTCAGTTTATAGCATTCTGCCACTGGACCCCCAAAACTCCTGTCCATCTCATATGCAAAATACATTCATTCCAAATCAACAGCCTCAAAAGTCTTAACTCATTGCAGTCTGAACTCTAAAGTTCAAAGTCCAAAGTCTCATCTAAATGAGACATGAATAAGAATAGACGTAAGATTCAGCATGAGGCAAAATTCCTCTCCAGCTGTGAACCTGTGAAACCAAATTAGTTATGTGTTTCCAAAATAAAACTGTGGGAAAGGGATAGGATAAATATTCGCATCCCAAAAAGGAGAAATAGGAAAGAAGAAAGGGATGATGGAGTCCCAAGAAAGTCCCAAACCTATCAAGGCAAAATTCGTAAGATGTTAAGGCTTGATGAGCTACTTTGGCTCAATGCTCTGCCTTCTGGAACCCACTGGGGTAGCAGTCCCGCCTGTGTGGCTGTCTCTGGTGGAGGCCACACACCCATGGCTCTGCCAGGCTGGAGTTGTACCTCAGCGGCTCTGCTGAATAGTGCTGTGCCTCTGCTGCTTCAGGTGGCCCTGCGCCCATGGCTCCATTGGGCATTGGTCCTTCTCTTTGAAACTGAGGTGGAGGCAGCCCTGTTCCCCAAGTTAGGCATTCTTGTCCTATGGTGGGAGTGGTGGCCTGATGATCTTCGAATCATTTTTGGGTTCTTTCTTCTCTTGTTTTGAGGAATAGTGCATGTTCACAGCTCTATGATCCAGTCCTGCAGGATCTAAGAAGGCTGACAGTTTCCCTCTGCTTAGTCCCAGCTGGCACTGTTTCTGCTGCTATAATCTTGTCTTTATTCCCAGCTTCTGTTGAGATAGATGGCTGATTTGGTTCATAGTTCACACCCATGATAATCTTTTTTATCAAATTGGTGGTCTGATATGCCCTTTGTGTTCTCTTTGAACACACCTTCTTATTTTTAAAATAATATGAACAGGCTTAGAATTTTCCAAATATTTATGTTCTAATTCCTTTTTGCTTAACAATTCCATTTTCAATTTATTTCTTCCTCTTGCACTTTACTATAAGCAGTAAGGAGGGACCATGCTGCTCCTTTAACAGTTTGCTTAGACATTTCCTCAGCTAAGGCTGGGAGTGGTGGCTCGCTGTAAAGCACTGTAATCCTGGCACTTTGGGAGCCCGAGGCGGGCAGATTGCCCGAGCTCAGGAGTTGGAGACCAGCCTGGGCAACATGGTGAAACCCTGTCTCTACAAAAAATACAAAAATTAGCCAGGCAGCGTGGCAGGCGCCTGTAATTCTGGCTACTCGGGAGGCCGAGGGAGGAGAGTCACTTGAACCCAGGAGGTGGAGGCTGCAGTGAGCTGAGATCGCACCACTGCACTCCAGCCTGGGCAGCAGAGAGAGACTCCATTTCAAAAAAAAAAAAGGAAAAAAAAAGCAATCTCAGCTAATGTCCAATTTCCTTCTTTTCTTTTCTTTCTTGAGACGGAGTCTCGCTCTGCTGCCCAGGCTGGAGTGCAGTGGCACAATCTTCACTCACTGCAACCTCCGCTTCCCGGATTCAAGCAATTCTCCCACCTCAGCCTCCCAAGTAGCTGGGATTATAGGTGCCTGCCAGCACACCCAGCAAATTTTTCTATTTTTAGTAGAGATGCGGTTTCATCATGTTGGCCAGGTCGGTCTCAAACTCCTGACCTCAGGCAATCCACCCACCTCAGCCTCCCAAAGTGCTGGGATTACAGTCATGAGCCACCGTGCCTGGCCTAAATGTCCAATTTCATTGCTCATACATTATACCTTTTACCAAACACTAGAACATGAACAGTATTCAGCCAAATTCTTTGCTACTTTATGATGAGGATAGCCTCCAGGAAGAAATAAAAATGCTGAACAGACTAATAACAAGCAGCAAGATAGAATCAGGAAAAAAAAAAAAAAAAGCCAACATAAAAAGTCCCAGGACCAGATGGATTCACAGCTGAATTCTATCAGACATTCACAGAAGAACTGATGCCAATCCTACTAAAACTATTCCAAAACATAGAGAAAGGGAATCTTTCCTCCCTAAATCATTCTATGAAGCCAGTATCACCCTAATATCCAAAAAGAATATAACAAAAAAAGAAAGCTGCAGGCCAGTATCCCTGATGAACATGATGCAAAAATCCTCAACAAAATGCTAGCTAACTGAATCCAACAGCATATCAAAAAGATAACACATCATGATCAAGTTGGTTACATACCAGGGATGCAGGGGTGGTTTAACATACACAAGTCAGTAATTGTGACACCCCACATAAGCAGAATTAAAAACAAAAATCAGGCCGGGTATGGTGGCTCACGCCTGTAATCCCAGCACTTTGGGAGGCTGAGGTGGGCGGATCACCTAAGGTCAGGAGTTTGAGACCACCCTGGCCAACATGGGGAAACCCCATCTCTACTAAAAATACAATAATTAGCTGGTTGTGGTAGCGGGTGCCTGTAATCCCAGCTACTTGGGAGGCTAAGGCAGGAGAATTGCTTGAACTCGGGAGGCAGAGGTTGCAGTGAGCTGAGATCACGTCACTGCACTCCAGCTTGGGTGAGACAGTGAGACTCTGTCCCACAAAAATCAATCAATCAATCAATCAATCAATCATACGATCATCTCAATAGATGCAGAAAAAGCATCCTTTTTAAATAAAAACCCTCAACAAAATTGGCATAGAAGGGACATACCTCAAAGTAATAAAAACCATCTATGACAAACCCACAGCCAACATCACCATACTGAATGGGGAAACACTGAAAGCATTATTATATATAACTGAGAACTGGAACAAGGCAAGGATGACCACTTTCACTACTTCTATTCAACATAGTATTGGAAGTCCTAGCCAGAGCAATCAGACAAGATAAATAAAAAGCATCCACATTGGAAAAGAGGAAGTTAAACTGTTACTGTTTGCCAATGATATGATTGTATACCTAGAAAACTCTCAAGATGCATCCAAAAAGTTCCTAAATCTGATAAATAAATTCAGTAAAGTGTCAGGATACAAAATCAATGTACATAAAATAGTAGAACTGCTACACACCAACAACAACCAAGCTGAGAATTAAATCAAGAACTCAATCCCTTTTATAATAGTTGCAAAAAGAAAATTTGTAAACAAAGTACTTAGGCCTGACCAACATGATGAAACCCTGCCTCTACTAAAAATACAAAAAAAAAAAAAAAAAAAATTAGCTGGGCATGGTGGCAGTTGCCTGTAATCCCAGCTACTCAGGAGGCTGAGACAGGAGAATCACTTGAACCTGGGAGGTGGAAGTTGCAGTGAGTCGAGATGGCACCACTGCACTCCAGCCTGGGCGACAGAGTGAGACTCTATCAAAAAAACCAAAAACAACAACAACCACCACACACACACAAAACAAACAAGCAAACAAAAAATCTTAGAAATATACTTAACCAAAGTGGTAAAAGATCTCTACAAGGAAAACTACAAAACCCTGCTGAAAGAACTCATAGGGCTGGGTGTGGTTGTTCATGCCCATAATCCCAGCACTTTGGGAGGCCGAGGCAAGTGGATCGCGAGGTCAGGAGTTCGAGATCAGCCTGGCCAACATGGTGAAACCTTGTCTCTACTAAAAATACAAAAATTAGCTGGGCATGGTGGTGGGTGCCTGTAATCCCAGCTACCTGGGAGGCTGAGGCAGGACAATTGCTTGAACCTGGAAGGTGGAGGTTGCAGTGAGCTGAGATTGTGCCACTGCACTCCAGCCTGGGGGAAAAAAAAAAAAAAAAAAGATCTGAAAGAACTGATAGATAACACAAACAAATGGAAACACATCCCATGCACATGGATGGGTAGAATCAATATTGTGAAAATGACCATAAGCAATCTACAGATTCACTGCCAAAAGCAATCTACAGATTCAATGCAATTCCCATCAAAACACCATCATCGTTCTTCACAGAACTAGTAAAAACAATCCTAAAATTTATATGGAACCAAAAAAGAGTCTGCATAGCCAAAACAGTACAAAGCAAAAAGAACAAATCTGGAGGCATCACATGACCTGACTTCAAACTATTTTATAAGGCTATAGTTACCAAAACAGCATGGTGCTGGTATAAAAGTAGGCATGTAGGCCTGGCATGGTGGCTCAAGCCTGTAATCCCAGCACTTTGGGAGGCCGAGACGGGTGGATCACGAGGTCAGGAGATCGAGACCATCCTGGCTAACACGGTGAAACCCCCTCTCTACTAAAAAATACAAAAAACTAGCCAGGCGAGGTGGTGGGCGCCTGTAGTCCCAGCTACTCTGGAGGCTGAGGCAGGAGAATGGCGTGAACTCGGGAGGCGGAGCTTGCAGTGAGCTGAGATCCGGCCACTGCACTCCAGCCTGGGCGACAAAGCGAGACTCCGTCTCAAAAAAAAAAAAAAGGTAGGCATGTAGACTAACAGAATGGAATAGAGAACCCAGAAATAAAACCAAATACTTATAGCCCACTGATCTTCAACAAAGCATACAAAAACATAAAGTGGGAAAAGGACACCCTATTCAATAAATGGTGCTGGAATAACTGGCAAGCCACATGTAGAAGAATGAAACTGGATCCTCATCTCTTACCTTATTCAAAAATCAACTCAAGATGGACCAAAGACTTAAATCTAAGATCTGAAATCATAAAAATCCTAGAAGACAACATTGGAAAAACTCTTCTAGACATTGGCTTAGGCAAAGAATTCATGACTAGGAACCCACAAGCAAATGCAGCAAAAACAAAAATAAACAAATGGGACCTAATGAAACTAAGAAGCTTCTGCCAGCAAAAGAAATAATCAGCAGAATAAACAAACAACCACAAGAGTAGAAGAAAATATTTGTAAACTATGCATCTGACAAAAGACTGATATCCAGAATCTGCAAGGAACACAAACAAATCAGCAAGAAAAAACCAAATAATCCCATCAAAAAGTGGGCAAAGGACATGAATAGACAATTCTCAAAAGAAGATATATACAAATGACCAACAAACATGAAAAAATGCTCAACATCACTAGTTATCAGGGAAATGCAAATTAAACCACAATGAAACACCACCTTACTCCTGCAAGAATGGCCAGAATTTAAAAATAATTTTTAAAAATGTGTTGGTGCGGATGTGGTAAAAAGGGAACACTCCTACATGGCTGATGGGAATGTAGGCTAGCACAACCACGATGGAAAACGGTATGGAAAATCCTTAAAGAACTAAAAGTAAAACTACCATTCAATCCAGTAATCCCAATACTGGGTATCTACCCAAAGGAAAATAAGTCATTATATGAAAAAAGATGCACGTACTCACATATTTATAGCAGCACAATTAACAATTGCAAAAATATGGAACCAACCTAAATGCCCATCAACCAACAAGTGAATAAAGAAAATGTGGTACATATGCACTATGGAATACTACTTAGCCATAAAATGGAATGAAATAATGGCCTTTGCAGCAACTTGGATGGAGCTGGAGGCCATTATTCTCAGTGAAGTAATTCAGAAATGGAAAACCAAGTATCGTATGTTCTTGCTTATAAGTGGGAGCTAAGCTATGAGGATACAAAGGCATAAGAATGATAGAATGGACTTTGGGGACTTGGAGGGATGGGTGGGGGGGGTAAGGGATAAAAGACTACATCTTGGGTACAGTGTACACTGCTTGGGTGATGGGTGCACTAAAATCTCAGAAATCACCATTAAATAACTTATCCATGTTACAAAAGAACACCTGTTCTCCCAAAACCATTGAAATAAAATTTTAAAAAGATAGCCTCTTCTCCATTGTCCAGTAACATGTTCCTCATTTCCATCTGAGATCTCATCAGAGTGGTCTCACTATCCATATATTTACCAACTTTCTGTATGTAATTACTTCTATATTTTCTAAGAAGATGGAAGCTTTCTCTCCAGAAATCTTTTCTTTCTGAGCCTTTACCAGAATCATCTTTAAAAATTTCTTCATGGCATCACTGGCTTTATCTAGCATGCACCTCAAAACTCTTCCAACTTCTACCCATTACCTAGTTCCAAAGATGCTTCCACATTTTAAGGCATTTGTTACAGCAGCACCTCACTTCTTGGTACCAATTTCTGTATTAGTCAGAACATATATACGTAGATATTTATTAGAAAGTATTAGCTCATGTGATTATAGAAGCTGAGAAGTCCCAGGATTTGCCATCTAAAGCTAGAGACCCAAGAAAACTGAGGGTGTAGTTCAAAGGCCTGAGAGCTGGATGGCTGATGGTGTAGATTCCAGTTTGAATCTGTAGGCCTGAGAACCAGGAGCAGTGTGAGCAGAAGATTGATGTCCCAGTCCAAGCAGTCAGGCAAAGAACAAATTCAATTTTCCTTCACCTTTTTGTTCTATTCAGTCCCTCAACAGATTGGGTGATGCCCACCCACATGGGGAAAGGCCATCTTTATTCAGGTCACCAATTCGAATGCGAATTTCTCCAGAAACACCCTCACAGACACACCTAGAAATAATGTCTAGGAGTTCAAGAGTTCAAGACCAGCCCGGCCAACATGGTGAAACTCTGTCTGTACTAAAAATACAAAAATTAGCTGGGCGTGGTGGCAGGCACCTGCAATCCCAGGTACTTGGGGGGCTGAGGTAGGAGAATCGCTTGAACCTAGGAGGCGGAGGTTGCAGTGAGCCAAAATCACGCCATTGCACTCCAGCCTGGGATACAAGAGTGAAACTCTGTGTCCAAAAATAAAAAATAAAAATAAAATAAAATAAGAATTCACCATTATAATACCTAAGCTTTCATTTTTTGAAATGCTAATGTAAATGCTAATGTGTTTTTAATTTCAAATTCCATTTGCTCATTGCCAGTATATAGGAAAGTGACTGACTTTCATACATTAACCTGTGTCCTACAATTTGGCTAATTGCAGGATACAATTAGCTTATTAGTTTCAGGAGCTTTCTGGTTGAATCTTTTCGATTTTCTACGTAGATTATCACATCATCTGTAAACAAATACTGTTTATTTCTTCCTTTCCAACCTATATACTGGTTATTTTCTTTTAAAAATCTTATCACAGTAGCTAGGACTTCCAGATGTTGAAAAGCAGTGGTAAGATAAAATATCCTAGCCTTGTTCCTGATCTTAGTGGGAAAGCTTTGTTTCTCACCATTTAAGTAAAATTTTTGCTGTAGGTTTTTTATAGTCCTTCTTTATCAAATTGAGGAAATTCCCCCTCTATTCCTCATCTGCTGAGAGTTTTTATCATGAATGGGTGTTGGATTTTTATAAGTGCCTTTTCTGCAGCCATTGATATGATCATGTGACTTTCTTTAGTCTATCAACATGGATTTCAATAATATATTTTTACATATTGAACCTGCCTTGTATACTTGGGATAAATTTCACTTGGTTGTAGTGTATAATTCTTTTTATACATCATTGGATTCAATTTGTTAATATTTTAGGGGGGATTTTTGCAGCTACATTCATGAGAGATACTGATCTGTACTTATCTTTTCTTGTTATGTCTTTTTCTGATTTTGGTGTTAGGGCAATGCTGGCCTCATAGAATGAGTTAGAAGGTATTCTCTGTGCTTCTATCTTTTGGAGAAGATTATAGAGAACTGATGCATGTACTTTCTTCCTTAAATGTTTGGTAGAATGGTGAACACGTCTGAGCCTGGTGTTTTCTAATTTGGAAGATTATTAATTATTGTCAATTTTAAAAATAGATATAGGTCTATTTCTTCTTGTGTAAGTTTTGGCAGATTATTTCTTTGAAGGAATTGCTCCATTACATCTGGGTTATCATATATGTGGACATAGAGTTATTCACAGTATTCTTATATTATTCTCCTAATGTCCATGGGATCTGCAGTAATATCTACTCTTTCATTTCTGGAATCAGTAATTTTTTTTCTTAGTTAGCAGGGCTAGAGTCTTATTGATTTTATTGATCTTTTCAAGGAACCAGGTTTTTGCTTTATTGATTTTCTCTGTTATTTCCTGTTTTCAATTCCATTGATTTCTCTGGGAGTTTTTTTGCTTATTTTTGTTTTGGGTACAAAGGTTATCCTGAATCTCTGGTAATTTTTTCAGATTTTTTTTTCTTAGCATTTTTCAGTTTCACTATGGAGTGTGTGGAAGTATTTTTTCTTGTTGTGTAAATAGTATAATGCTTGGACAGTGGTGTGCTGGTAAACGTGGAAGTGGGGGTTGATTTGTAGCAATTTGCCAATTTCTGTGACATAAACATTCCCTCAATAACCTGTTTCAAGCTACCAATGTAACATCTTTAAGTAAGGATTTGAGAAAGGATGCAGAGTGGCATACCATTTTATTTTAGCCATGCAAACATGATAGACATGAATAAGCTCAAGAGCATTAATAATAGTAAAATGTAGTAAAATAATTAGGAATTGACAAGCTTTAAATATTTATTACTTATGTTTTTAATATAATTATTTAATGATAAGTTTATGCAATTTAATTTTAATAATGGTTGTTAACACTTGGCTTGCACATTTTCTGAATATTTAATAAGCTGCTCTCATAAGCTGGCTCCAGCATATTTCTTCAGTATAAGGATTTATCTCTCTTTAATTCCTGAAAATTCTTGGCCATTATCTCTTCAAATATTGTCTCCCCCTCCCATTCTTTTTGCTTTCTCCTATTTTAATAAACTCCTATTAAATACATGACAACTCTGCTCATTGTAGTTTTTTTCTTTTACATTTTCAATTTTTTTTTTTTTTTTTTGAGACAAGGTCTCACTGTTACCCAGGCTGGAGTGCAGTGGCACAATCATGCTCACTGCAGCCTCGACTTCCTGGGCTCAAGTGACCTCAGCCTCCCAGGTAGCTGGGACTACAGGTGTGTATCACCACACCCAGCTAACTTTTTTTGTATTTGTTTTTTGCAGAGATGGGGTTTTGTCTTGTTTCCCAGGCTTGTCCACAACTCCCGGGCTCAAGTGGTCTGCCCCCTTCCACCTCCCAAAGTGCTAAGATTACAGGTGTGAGTTACCACACCTGGCTTCTACTCTTGTTTTTATTTTATTTAAACATTTTTGGCCAGATGTGATGGCTCACACCTGTAATCCCAGCACTTTGGGAGGACGAGGCGGGCAGATCACCTGAGGTCAGGAGTTCGAGAGCAGCCTGACCAACATGGTGAAACTCTGTCTCTACTAAAAATACAAAATTAGCTGGGCATGGTGGTGCATGGCTGTAATCCCATCTACTTGGGAGGCTGAGGCAGGAGAATTGCTTAAACCTGGGAGATGGAGGTTGCAGTGAGCTGAGATTGCACCATTGCACTCCAGCCTGGGGAACAAGAGCGAAATGCTATCTCAAAAAACAAAAATTTATTTACTTACTTTCTTTATTGTTTAAATTTTTATTATTTTTTATGGGTTTGAATCTACTCTTTTTAAAGTTGCTGTTTATTTTTAAAATTTCTAGTTCTTAAATTTCAAATTCCCCCATTTCCTGTTTATGATTATTTTATCAGATTCCTAACAGGAAATAGATGATATGCTAAAATTTGTATAATTCCAAGGTGGTTTATTTACAGAGGGACCATTTACGGAGGTGTGAGCAGGGTGCACTGTGGCCACAAAGGGTAGTGCAATAACCTGGAAATGGTTGCAATGGAGCCATTACTACTCCTTGGCCTGAAGAGGCAAGGATAGGGAGAAGTGTCTAGAATTTGAAAGAAACTCATGAAGAAAAGATCACCTTCAGAGGTGCAATGACCTTCTGTTTAGAGACACAGCCAACAGCTGAGAGAGAGTCAACTGGGGAATAAAACTGATCCCACTTTCCAATATTCTGCTAGGGTTTCCCATTGGCTGAATCCAACAAGAGGCCAGAGGACATGAGAACTCACTGATGCAGTCCATGCAGGTCTGGCTCCAGCAACAGAAGACAGATGTAGAATAGTGGAGAGTGGGTCTACCGGGGCAAGTGGAAGATATGTAATGTACCTTTTCTCCATCCCAGTGAGGCGTTTCTGCATGTGATTTGTAAGTTTTGGCTGTGAGTTCATCTTTAGCAGGTTGTTTTACATGGGAGTCCCTTGTGCCCTGGGTTGGGAGGGGTCTCAGTTAAGAAGTTTTGTGTTTGCCTGTCTCTGGGACACAGAAACACTGTATTTGGATCTATTTTCATGTGCGTTTTTCTACTTAGAGTTCCTACACCTTGCAAGTAGTGTGAATTCAGATCTTTTGTCCATAGTGACACAGGTCAGGTCTGTGTTTCTGATTTCTTTGGATTCATTTGATTCATGGCCCTAGGCTTTCAGGAGGATTCCTTGCTGCTTCCCTTGCTAAGGACCACAGTTTACCTCCTGGTTTACTTCAAGAGCACCCTCTGTGTCTCCTGTCATTATATGGGGACTTTGGTTCCAGCTCCTTATCTTTTACAAAAATTATGGTCTAATTAAAAATTATTTATTTATGATTTTTTTAATTTTTAAAAATTGTGGCAGCAGGGTGCAGTGGCTCACACCTGTAATCCCAGCACTTTGGGAGGCAGAGGCAGGCAGATCACGAGGTCAGGAGTTCCAGACCAGCCTGGCCAATATGGTGAAATCTCGTCTCTACTAAAAATACAAAAAATCAGCCGGGTGTGGTAGCTCACGCCTATAGTCCCAGCTACTCAGGAGGCTGAGGCAGAAGAATTGCTTGAACCTGGGAGGCGGAAGTTGCAGTGAGCTGAGATCGCGCCACTACACTCCAGCCTAGGCAACAGAGCGAAACTCCGTCTCAGAAAAAAACAAACAAACAAACAAAAAACCTGTGGCAAAATACATAAAATTTGCCATCTTCACCTTTTTCTCAATGTAAAGTTCAGTGGCATTAAGTATATTCCCATTGTTGCACTACCACCATCATCACCATCTATCTCCAAAGTTTTCATCTTCCCAACCTGAAATACCATCCCCATTAAACAATAACTCCCCATTTCTCCCTCCTCCATTGGCACTGGCATTCACCGTTCTACCTTCTGTCTCAAAGAATCTGACTACTGTAAATATCTCATAGCAGTGGAATCATATAGTGTTTTTGTGTGTGTGTGTGTGTGTGTGACTGGCTTATTTCATTTAGCATAATATCCTCAAGGTTCAACCATGTTGTAGCATATGTCAGAATTTCCTTCCTTTTTATGACTGAAAAGCTGTCCATTGTATGTATACATCACATTTTATTTATCTGTGCCTTCATTTATGGACATTTAGGCTACTTCCACCTTTTGGCTGTTACAAATAATGCTGCTATAAGCATGGGTGTACAATCAGTTCTCTGTCTTTTGTGGACTTAAGATTTAGTATCCTTTCTGCATATATGCATTTAAACTTTCTCATTCAGCACCAAAGGCCTACTTCCAATTTCAAAACCCGTCTTGAGTGATGTAGCTTCTGCTCCCATTTATCAGGAATGCTGGGTACAGGTAAGCAGGTTATATCCCACATAAAGAAACCTGGGCAAGGTCGTGCGTGGGGATAATATCAAGCTTGAACTCCACTCACCAACTCCTGAACCCATGAGGGTGAATTTGTTCAGGGAGTAGGTCTAGTTTTGATTCATGCAAAGGCACGGGTTGGCTGCCTTGCCACTCATTCGCTTACATCTTTTTATGGCTTTTAGTTTCTGCTTCACTTTTGGCATCTAGAGATTTACCTTTCTTGTTTTTGAATTCATTCATGTATTTAATTTCTTGTCGTTATATTTTCTATTATTTGTATATGTTTGGAATAGGATTGTCTTAGTCAGTTTGGGCTACTGTAACAAATATACCACAGACTAGGTGGCTTAAAAAACAAATGTTTATTTCTCACAGTTCTGGAGGCTGGGAAGTCCAAAATCAAGGTGCCAGTGTCTGATGAGGGTCTGCTTCTTAGTTTGCAGATTGCCATCTTCTCATTGTACCCTCACACGGTGGAAAGCAAACAGACAGAGGAAGCAAACTCTATAGAGTTTCTTCTTATAAGGTATTAATTCTGTTAATGAGGGCTCCCCCTTCATGGCCTAATTATCTCCCAGAGGCCTCTCTGGGAGGGGGATTAGATACCATTACATCAGGGATTAGGCTTCAACATATAAATCTGAAGTATGGGGTGGGGACACAGAAAGATTAACTTCATAGCAAAGAGAAAAATTATTTTCATTGATTGGAAGTCATAACCATTATCTATCTATCTATCTATTTATTTTCTGAGACAGAGTTTCGCTCTTGTTACCCAGGCTGGAGTGCAATGGCGTGATCTCAGCTCACCACAACCTCCGCCTCCTGGGTTCAAGCAATTATCCTGCCTCAGCCTCCCAAGTAGCTAGGATTACAGGCATGTGCCACCACGCCCAGCTAATTTTGTATTTTTAGTAGAGACGGGGTTTCTCCATGTTGGTCAGGTTGGTCTCAAACTCCTGACCTCAGGTGATTCACCCGCCTTGGCCTCCCAAAGTGCTGGGATTACAGGCATGAGCCACCATGCCTGGCCCTCATTATTGTTATTTTTAAATAACACATTTAGGCTGAGCACAAAAGTTAGCCGGCTGTGGTGGCAGGTGCCTGTAATCCCAGCTACTTGAGGGGCTGAAGCGGGAGAAACACTTAAATCTGGGAGGCAGATGTTGCAGTGAGCTGAGATCGTGCCACTGCAGTCCAGCCTGGGCAACAGCAAGACTATATCTAAAAAAAAAATAAGATAAAATAAAACAATAAAATAGGCTGGGTGAGGTGGCTGATGCCTGTAATCCAGCACTTTGGGAGGTAGAGGCAGGTGGATCACCTGAGGTCTGGTGTTCAAGACCAGCCTGAGCAACATAGTGAAACCCCGTATCAAATAAAAATACAAAAAATTAGCTGGGCGTGGTGGTGTGTGCCTGTAATCCAGCTACTCGGGAGGCTGAGGCAGGAGAATCGCTTGAACCCGGGAGATGGAGGTTGCAGTGAGCCAAGATTGTGCCATTGCACTCCAGCCTGGGTGACAGAGCGAGACTCCATCTAAAAATAAATACATTCAATAAATAAATAAAATAATAATAAAATAATGCATTTCTTCTGTATGCTCTTTATTCTTCCAAATTAGATGAGGGATAGATACAGTAATAGAAACAGAAACTTTAAATTTTAAACCTACTAAATCAAGAGCAAAAAGACAAGAGTCAAGTAATGAAGCATGAATATGTTAGGAGTATATTTACACTATGGGCAGCTACTAAAAGTGAGAATAAAACCTAGCTACCTTTTTTTAAAAATCTCGTCAAAATCTGGTTTTCTTGGTTACAGTTTTAACCAAAGAATTTTCACAATTGTTGTAGGTAAACAGATCCATTTACTAATATGTTGGGTTTTTTCCCCCCTTTTTTTAGGGGGTCTAGCTATATTGGTCAGGCTGGATTTGAACTCCTGGGCTCAAGTGATCCTCCCACCTCATCCTCCCAAGTAGTTGGGGCTACAGACATGCACCACCATGCCCAGCAACCTCACTACCTATTTGGACAACCAAGACAAAAAGAGAAATATGATGGACTGTTTTTAGGGTATTGTATTTTGTAATTGATATGTGCATAAAATGTATTTGGAATTTTCCCACACAAGCAGATAGAGAAACCCCTTTTGCCCAACAACATAAAAGGCACTGTGTACCAGTTTTTCCAAAGTTGAGTGTTTATAAGTGCAGGACTGGCTCTCCTCCATTTGTTTTTTTTTTTTCCAGACAGAGTCTCACTCTGTCGCCCAGGCTGCAGTGCAATAGTGCCATCTTGGCTCACTGCAACTTCTGCCTCCCAGGTTCAAGCAATTCTCGTGCCTCAGCCTCCCGAGTAGCTGGGACTACAGGCGGGCGCCACCATGCTCAGCTAATTTTTTTGTATTTTTAGTAGAGTTGGGGTTTTACCATGTTGGCCAGGCTGGTCTGGAAGTCCTGACCTCAGGTGATCCGCCTGCCTCAGCCTCCCTAAGTGCTGGGATTACAGGTGTGAGCCACCGTTCCTACCCTGCTTTCTCGTTTTAAAACCGGAACAGTCCTGATTTAGACAAATAATCTATTCCTTACCTCTGTTATAACACCCAGCAAGTAGTTACGAAAGATGTTTTTTGCTCAGTCTCATTGGGTGTATTCAAAGTGGAAGTTGAAGAGTTTTTCCCTCAGGGCAAAAGGTTTTCATTCTCTCTGCATGCTTTCCCTTACACAATGACTTCAGAGACTGGCAACATAAATGTTGCTTAACTTGTTCAGATGAACATGAAGGTAGAATTCAGAACTTAGGATTCAGAACCTGCAAGTGAGGTTAGACCTCAGAAGTCATCAAGTCCTAGTTTTGAGGCCCATGGGATGGCCTGGCATTTTTGTTTGTTTGTTTTTTCTCTCTGTTGGCCATTGAGCATAAGCAGAGAACTGATGGCTGTGAAAGCTGCCTGGAGGCCTGGCAGCAAGGGTTTTACCTGAACTATTTGGGAGAGGAAGTCCAGTCTTCCCTAGCTAACAGAAGAGGGCCTCTCTTCACTAGCACCTTGCCTAACCTTTAGATAAGGCACCTACATTCAATTTTGCATAAAGTGGTTGATTTCAGAGCAGCCAAAGCAGAAGTGAAACCAACTTGGTGAATCTTAAGACAACACTATATGGAAAGACCCTTCCTGGTGCTCACAGTGGGGTAATAGAGATTAGGTTTGCCTGATGGATATGATATGAAAGAGAAGGAACACTCAAGAAAACAGAGTCATGGAATACTTTTAGAATGTGAAAACAGAAATAGTTTACCTTCTCTATGGTTTTATCTGAGGAGCTTGAAGACGTAGAATATTTAGCTCCCAACTTTAGCTCACTGTGCTGGTTTCTACCCCAATGTTAGATTCTGAAACAGTCTTGCGAGAGTGAAAAATCCAGGATGTAATATGGTCAGCTACTGCCCTTATCCAGGCTCAATGAAAGACATCTTATATGTGTGTGTCAAAAGGTTGAGGATTGGTTGGTAATCTTTACACAGGAGCCTACGTCTGCAAATGGGCTTATGTGGCTCTCTTTAATTACAAAGTAGACTAGGTATTAGCAATTAATTACCCTACTCAAGAAATTCCACTACAGAGTCTTGTCCTTAACAGGATTACTGTTCCATGTAGGCCACTTTTCCCTCTGTGAATCCCAGCCCAAGTCTTGGTGGTGATTCCTCCTCCAGCCCCTTCATCCTTTCAATTTCCACACCTGGTGTCTACCAAAAACCCACTCTGAGCTTCTGCAGAGTGCCACTTTATTCCACGGAGGTGGCAAGCATGTGGACGGGAATGGGTGTTGCTCTAAATTAACCTCCTACACATGTTCCCTCATGTGCACAGGGCATTTGCATTTTAAGCAAATCTTTTCTATATTTTACTGGTCACAGTATAATTTTACCTGCAATACAAATAAAACAGTGATTACATTTTCTTTCTAGTAATTGGCTGTAGGAATCACATACTCTTATTAAACTCTTCCTGTCAGTTTATGCTGCATCGTAATTTTAGTTTATCACAGTGCCTACGTGCAATGCTACCTGATACTCCCTCCTGGAAAAGAATTTTGTTCTGTTGTGCTTACTTTGCTTTTTTTCTGTACAAACTCCCTTTTATATACTTTTATGATTTATTGGCATTATGAACCCTCTAGCCTCCTTTCCCGACCGGGCTCAAACACTTGGGAGTGATATGCGTTCTCTCCCTTTCTAGTTGACTCTTTCCTGGCTCCTTTACTCTTCCTTCTCCCCATCTCCTGCTTTCTTGTCACTGGCTTCTCCAATATGCTTTTTCCTCTTGCTCTCTCTTTGCCCAGCCTTATAGCACCCTCTAAGAAATGTGTTTTGCAGAAGGAAGGTCTCTGTACACTGTTACTACTTTCTTCTTTGGCTGTGTTCTTAGTTTTTGTGTCATTTCTGGGAACTCGGCTACAGTAACATTCCATGGAGGAAAGTTGAACACCAGTGAAAGGAGAGAGAAAGCTGGGGAAAGAAAGAGTGGAGGGAAGATGGAGAGGGGCTCAGGGAGGATCTCAAGCAAGTTAACATGAGGCATCTTGGAGTAAACTCTACAAATAAACACACTTTTCACAATGTTTTACTGTCTACAAAGCAGTTTTCATAAGTTACCTGATTATCTGGTAACAAATATAGGCATGCTTCTTAACATTTTGCAGATGAAGAGACTGGAGCTATAAATTAAGAATAATATAAACTGTGATGATGCAGCTTATAAAAGCAGAGTTAGGATTTGAGGCTTCTGACTTCAGGTCTCTTTCTTTTCCCACCATTCCACAATGCCAGGAAAATGGAGTTGAACTCGGGGAGAATTCAAGTCACCTTTCACAAGGCTATGTTTTCCATAGGTTCAAAAAAACCAAAAAATCCAGACTTATGCCCTAGTTTATCATGATTAATTTTTCTTGTGGTAAGTTTTGTTTGTTGTAGCAACAATAAATGAATTACTTTCCAAACTGGGAATATCCCTTTGTAGCCAGTGAAGGAATTAGTACAAGTGTGGAGGAGTAAATCTGCATAAAGATAAATATAACTTTAGAAAATTCTTGAGACATTGACAGAGCCTTGGACCTAATTTCTAAATGGGTAGAAAGCTCTCTTTTAGAACAGCTTCTCTGCAATCCTGTGTAGAAGTGGGAAGATGAACATGGAGACTATTCAAGGCAGGGGTGGTGGACTTAGTGGGTCATTTTCACTTTTTTCAGTTTCAAAATCTTACAGATTCTATTATTTTTGGCTCTTTCTGTGTCTTTGAGAACTGCTCTTTCTATCTTAAATCACCTCCAAAATCACCAGGGCAAACATTCCACACAAGAAGCTTATTTGAACTTCAGGTCTCTAGAAAACAGACTGCTGTGTCATTGCATTTGGAAAGCAATCATTTAAAGATAGTTTTCAGGCAGGTGAAAGACCAGCACAACAAACTGATAAAACTGCCTCTGTCATTTGATCTCCTGCAGCCATTCTGGAGAGAAGACATTCTTGTTAGAAACTTGAGCAACAAGCTCTGGTCAGGAGACTTCTCTTTTATTAGGATCCTGCCCCACGTTAGAGGTCAAGTTACAACTTCCCTCAAAATTGCTCTGTAATAGGCTGCATTACATAGAAAATTCCAACAAAGCACTGGAATGTCTGAGTTAAGAGAACTCTTTGTAAATTCAGAAGAAAAATAAAGTTCAGCAGCATAATCCTATCTCTAAGCCAAATCTGGATAATATTAAAGGACTTCCAAATAACACCATTTAACTCTTTATTTGCGAGAATTATAAGAGTTTGCACTCTGAGCGATGTCCCATCCCCTGCTCCCCAAACCCCAATAGAAGCAAAGCAGCTAGCAACACTCTACCTCATAAACTTAGTATTTAAACTGTGCAAAGGTGAAGAAAAAAGGTGAGAATAAAAAAGGTGAAGTGGGAAGATGGCAAGGAAATGTCCCATTCTTAAACACCTTTTAAAAAAAGAACCGTAGTCCCAGCACTTTGGGAGGCCGAGGCAGGAGGATCATGAGGTCAAGAGATCGAGACCATACTGGCCAACATGGTGAAACCCTGTCTCTACTAAAAACACAAAAATTAGCTGGGGCTGGTGGCGTGCACCTGTAGTCCCAGCTACTCGGGAGGCTGAGGCAGAAGAATCACTTGAACCCGGGAGGCGGAGGTTGCAGTGAGCCGAGATCATACCACTGCACTCCAGCTTGGTAACAGAGCAAGACTCCATCTAAAAAAAAGAACTGTAATGCCAAGATTTGCTCAAATAATTTCCTCAATTTCATGGGGACCCAGAGTCCATTGACCTTGACACCTTCCACTGCCTCTCATGGCCACTGTGTCCTCAATGCCCCTTCTTAGCCAGCTTCCATTTGCAGTCTTTGCATGCACCAACTTATTTGCCTCTCTCTCCTTTCAAAGTACAGTATGTGCCTGGCAGTATCTTAGATATGGTTAAAACCAACTCTCTGCCTAGTTCATGCTTAAAAGTGTTGGGGGAAAACATGCAACCATGCTGACTAGACTTTAAGTTCACAATCATTCACGATTATGGGCATCCTGTTGCCCTCCATGCTGCCTGGCTGTTCCTTTTTTTTTTTTTTTTTTTGAGGCAGAGTCTCGCTCTGTTGCCCAGGCTGGAGTGCCCTGGCATGATCTCTCTTGGCACACTGCTACCTCCTCCTCCTGGGTTCAAGTGATTCTCCTGTCTCAGCCTCCTGAGTAGCTGGGATTACAGGCACCTGCCACCATGCCTGGCTAATTTTTCTATTTTTAGTAAAGATGGAGTTTTGCCATGTTGGTCAGGCTGGTCTCCAACTTCTGACCTCAGGTGATCCACCCGCCTCGACCTCCCAAAGTGCTGGGATTACAGGTGTGAGCTACTATGCCTGGCCACACTGCCTGGCTGTTCTGTCACATTGCTCACGCCCCTAGATGGCTCGTCGAACCTGTTCCCCCCTTTTATGATCAGTGGATCACCTTGCTTAACTGTTTTCTTAAACATTTCTATGTACTCATATTACCCCAATTCCTACAGGACTTATATCAGTTTAGACCTTGGAAGATGGCACCCAGCACTGGCTACATGCTCCTACTCTAGTTGTCATTTACTTCAAGGGCAGCATATTTACTGAAGGTTAAAACAACAAGATAGTACTGTCCTAGGCATGTTCCCTGGCAGCAGTGTCCCTCTGCCTCATGTTGCTGTGCCTCTATTGCTTGAAATGTCAATAAGTGAATGCAAGCCTGTTTAACCCAGGGACCTGAGCATGTGTCTGCCGCCCACACTTCTGCTGAACTACAGTTCACATGTCTCACTGGGACAGTCTGGGAGCATGCTAGCTGTACAGACTGCTTTTGCTTCTCACTGCTGTTACCCCATCGAACTGTCACCCAGAGACCTGCCCAGAGTTTGCAGGTGCATGTCCAGGAGTAAGGTGGGACCACACAGGTCAGCACTTCGGTAGGACTGTCCCTCACTGAGTCCTGCCCTGCTTTCTGCCACCTCCCCTGATGTCTGCCAGAGGAAGAGGCCATGCAAGAACTTAGGAAAAAAAAGCAGTGGGCACATTCATAATGGCTACCATTTACCAAGTATCTGTTGTGTGCCAGGTGCCTTACACACATTCACTCACCTAATTCTAACAACTGCATTCCAAGGTGTCATTATTCTCATTTTATAAATGAGAAAACTGAGGCTTAGATTACATAATATGCAGAAGCCTCACTGCTAATAAAGGGTAGAGCCTGCATCCGGACCCAAGTCTACCTGAGTTCAAAGCCTATGTTCTTTTCACGACTCTACTGCCTATTCATTTATGTCAAAATGAGAGCTTAGAGTTCACTGCAGACATTCAGTATGGGTCTCCAGCTTTCTTAGAATGCTGTGTGCTACCCAAATATTTTATTTTCTTCATTAAGTGCAACAATTTGTGTTAATACATGCAATTATATAAAATCAGAGCATGAACATGACCTGATAAACTTTGTATTTATTTTCATTTTGACTTGGACATCTAATAGGCATCTGAAACTTAACACATACAAAACCAAATTCCTGAAGACCATCTCTCTGCTAACTGTAGCTCATGTAGTCTTCCCCAGCTTAATAAATGGCAACTCCATTATTCTAATTGCCCTGGCAAAAAAACCTTGGTGCCATCTTTAATTCTCTTTCTGTCATAGAACATCAGAAAATCTTGAGGACTCTACCTTTAAAATATATTAGAATATATTTTCCCTTGCTGTTACTACCCTGCTCCAAGCTTCATTTTCTATTGGCCTGGATGATGGCAGTAACTTGTTTCCTACCTTTTTGTCTCCTGACAGCCTTCACTCAACATTATGTTCCAGAGTAAGCCGTTAAGATGGAAGTCAGCCTTCCCCACTCCCACAGCTTCACACGACTAGCCTAAAAAAGAAAGACAGAAGTCAGGTCGTATCGTCCTTCTGCTCAATATCATGGATTGGCTTCTCATATCACTCCAAATAAAATTTAAAGTCCTTAAAAAGCTTATAAGGCTATATATCATCTAACCCCTCCTTTGCTATCTGAATTACTTCTACTTCTCTCCACCAATCTCACTCTGTTCACACTGGTTTCCTTGTTTTCATAAATATATTATGACTACTTCTGCCTCAGGACATTGTGTTTGCTGTTCACCCTGCTAGGAGATCTCTTCTAGATACCCACATGGCTTCTCCCTCGCTTCCCTTCTATCTCCACTCAACTATCGCTTTATCAGTGAGGCCATCCCTTTAATAACTGTGGTAGCTAGTATCCAAAAATGGCCCCCAAATGAGCCACATCTTCCAATATTCTCAGCCTCACAGAGTCCTCTCCCCTTGAATCCAGTGGTCCCTGTGACTTGTTTTGACCAACAGAATGTGGTGGCGGTGATGCTTGCCTGACTTTCAAGTCTACATCATAAGAAGCCTTGCAGTTTTCGCCTGGATTTTTTGGAATACTTGCTTCAGGAGAAGCCACCAGCATGGGAGAAGCCTGACTACTCAATTCCCCCATGCTGTGAGAAAGCCCAAGACAGCCACATAGAAAGGTCATGTGCAGACAGAGTAATGCCTGGCCAGACCCTGGTTGTTCCAACCTTCCCATCTGAGGGGCCAGCCATGTGAATGAAAAAGCCGTTTGGTATGTCCAGCCCATTTAATTACTCAGATAACTCTGACCCCATTTGCCATATGACCGCAACTGCTTAAAGACCTCAGGGAACCTACAAGATCCTACATTTTTTTTCTTAAATTTTTTTTTTTTTTTTTTTTAAATTTTAGAGACAGGGTCTCACTCTGTCACCCAGGCTGGAGTGCAGTGGCACAGTCATAGTTCACTGTAAACTCAAACTCTGGGTTCAAGCAATCTTCCTGCCTCAGCCTCCTGACTAGCTGAGACTATTAGTGCATGCCACCACACCCAGCTAATATTTTTTGACCAATAGGATTCAGGGTGTTTTGTTGTGTGGCAATGGATATCTGAAACAGAAATCAATATATTACACTCCTTCCCGCATATATAATGACACTCCATATCCTCCTTAACTTGTTGTATTTTTCTTTTGTTGTATTTACCACCTGGCTTACTGCGTATCTACCTATTTGTTATTGTCTCCCTGTCCCCTCTGGAACACAAACTCTGGGAAGGCAGAGACTTTGTCTTATTCATTACTGTATCTCGAGTGCCTGGAATAATGTCTAAGACAGGCCTTCAATACATTTTGTTAAATGGATGCATATATTTAATTTAATTTAATTTAATTAGATAAGTTTACTTTTTGTAAACATAACAAGTCCACAAAAAGACTGAAATTAATTTAAATTGCCCGTGCCGACAGGCTTCCCTCTTATGGACACAATATCTGGAGCTGTCTAAAATACTGCAATCTTTGCCTTTCCACTGAAGCATACCTTCCAAGGAGGAAGGAGTAAGATTCTGCTCCTTTAATACATACTGACCCCAGGAGAAAGGGACTAGACATGTATGGACTGAATGTCTGTGTGCCTTACAAATTCATATGTTGAAATCCTAACCCCCAATATGATGGTATTAAGAAGTGAGACCTTCGGAAGTGATTAGGTCATGAAGGTGAAGCCTTCAGGAATGGGATTAGTGCCCTTATAAAAGAGACTTCAGTGAATTCACTAGCCCTCTTTCTGCCAACTACAGAAGATGGCCATCTATGAACCGGGAAGCAGGCCCTCAACAGACATCATATCTTCCAGCACTTTCATCTTAGACTTCCTAGCCTCTAGATCTGCAAGAAATAAATGTTTGCTGTTTAAGCCACCTAGTCTATGCTATTCTGGTATAGTAGACTGAACTAAGAGAAGAAAAAAAAAAATGGTGTCAGGCAGATTCCAGGAGAACATCCCTTAAACATAACCCAAATGGAGATGGCTATCAGAATCATCAAACCCTGTTGAGGAGCTCTTGTCAGTAGATCTGTGCTACACAGTGCCACCTCTCCCTTAACTCACTTCTGGAAGGACTCAATAATTCCTCCTTATTCCACAAGCACTTCTTGAATGCCTACTCACTCTCTTATGATAAAATATCCATTCCCCCCTTTCACAAAATTAGTCAGAATAAAGAAAAACCATTGGGTTGAAAAACTTTGAATAGAATGTTTAAAGTGATTTAGAAGTTTGGACACAGTAATTTTGCTTGCGTTAAAATAGTTCAAGATCTCATCTCAATCACTTTGTGGGAAAATTGCTAGCATAGAGATGTTTCAGCTGTTAGCTTGGTTGACGTTTTTGTTTTGGCACTTCTGGAAAACAGAGGAAGGGGCTGAAGCTCATATATTCTTGGAGAAATAAGGCAAACAGCACAGCTCAGGGATGGGCTGGTGATGTGGCATTCTGTGTCAAGTAAGGAACACCCTGCCATCTCCTGGGCCTCAGCTTCAGATTTCTGGACAGCACCTTCTCAGGCAAGAATACATATTTTCCCAGGAACAAGCAAGAAGGCTGCCCAATCCATTTAGATTCATATGGAAAGAAAAGAGACACTGCCTCAACCTCACAAGCAACAAAGCAGGCAGAGACGAAGTACAAGCTCAGAAACTCACAATAATTGCTTTACTAACCAGAATACCTAGTTAGCTTCTCTGCTGGAAATATCTGCAGTTAGGTTTTCTCAAAGTGCTCTTAATGATATAGATTAGCTACAAGTTTTACTTTTTGTAAAGGGCTCAGTTGGGTAATTTTTCCAGAACGAAGGGTGAATACAACGAATAGTCAAGTTTTTACCTTTCTCTAGACTGAAAAATTCTAGCTTTAAAATAATAGCTTTTCTATATTATTTCAGTACCCTGCCCTCCCCGCTCCTTTAAAAAAATAAATCTTATAGGTTAAGTTTGGGCATCTGGTTGAAAAAACCCCATTTAAAAGATTAGAAAATTGAGAGTTAGAGAGTCTTAAGATCAGCCAGTACATGAGCCAAATCTTCAGATACAAAATCCATGTGTTCTCCACGGTGGAACACTGTAAAATTAAACTACCATACACTTACAAAGCCTTTTTTTTTTTTCTCTTAGCCGGAGTCCTGCTCTTTCGCCCAGGTTAGATAGTGGCACGATCTTGGCTCACTGCAACCTCTGCCTCCTGAGTTCAAGAGATTTTCCTGCCTCAGCCTCCCGAGTAGCTGGGATTATAGGTGCATACCACCACTTTCCCAGCTAATTTTTGTATTTTTAGTAGAGACAGGGTTTCACCATGTTGCCCAGGCTGGTCTCGAACTCCTGACCTCAGGTGATCCACCCGACTGAGCCTCCCAAAGTGCTAGGATTACAGGTGTGAGCCACTGCGCCTTGCCTCACAAAGCTTTGAAAAGCATTCCTTAATAAGGCCTCAAGGATGAACATGTCCTTGTGTATTTTTTTTCTGTGAAAATGAAACTAGTCTAAAATCTCCATGCAACTGTAGCTGGAGAAATAAATATTGATCTAGTTTCCTCCTATAACTCTGTTTTATTTCATAGGAGCTTAGAGTTAGAGGCAAATTTTAGACATTATTTAGTCCTAATCCATCACAAATTATAAGAAAAAACTCAAAATAGCTTTATTTAAAAGGAAGCATCTTCAGATATAATGCTATTTTCACACACGATTGATACATTTATTAGGATGAAAATCATATTAGAATAAAATATCTTTGAGGCTACAATTGGTCCTTTTTATGTGAATAGTAAAATTAAAGGTTTAAAATATATGCTAAGATGAAGATGAAAATATTATTTTAGGAAGACTGGAAAATACAATGAAGGTTTGGCTTTCATACAAGGTTTGGATTTGTTTTTTAGATTCTTCCCAGTAATTAGATTTAGAGTTTAGAGTATCTCATATGACTCTCCTATAAAAACAGACATTTTAACCAAGCACTGACATGCAAAATAAAAACAAAAAACTTTTTCCTTCAGGGACTAGCCCAGCTATAGTTGGAAGTTCAGTAATGCAAAAATACACATACATAGTAATTAAACCTAGCTTCCAACAAACTTAAATTTTAATGACTTTTTATGGCTGGGTAATAAATTGTATGTAAATGAGTCATGGATGGAGACCTTAGTATATATAAAATGTCAAAAACCAGTACTGATTGATATATTGAAAAGAAAAGAGGCCTTGAAAATCTGTGTTCTAGATCTAACTCAGCCACAATAGCTCCTTAACCAAATCATTCAGCTGTTTTGGGCTTCGGTTTCCTCATTTGTAAAATATGATAGTTACATTTGGTAATTATAATTAATGTTTGTGTGGTGTTTATGTCTCTAAAGCTCTTTCCTGTGTATGATCTGACTTCACATATAATTCTTTGAAGTAAGAAGAACAGATAATGTCACTTTTAGTATACAGATGAAGAAACAGCCTCATAAAGGCTAAAATATATGATCAAAGGCTGTACACAGTTTGTAAATGGATTCAGACTCAGATGTTCAGACACAATTTTATGTAGGTAGACAGTATACCTACCACCTCTAAAAGTCTGATATAATAGAGTTGTGTTTAGTCATTACTCAATTATAACTAGACTTTTAAAGTACCTTAAACACTATTCAGCAGGTACACCATGTTCTTTAGCCTGCAGGACTGAATGCTCTTATGGTTTCCCTGCAGGAGGATCCAATTAAGTACTAAGTTAATAGCCAACTTTATAGCCAAGCTAATAGAAAAGCCACACTACACTGGCTCCATCCTGTCAAACCACTTTTAAGACTTTGTGCTGATTTATGTCTCTGATACTCAATGTAATCTCTGGGTTACTGTAAAAATGCACTCTTCCATTGCTCTGTTACTAAGATGTGTTAAGAGTCACAACAGTAGTCAGAACACCAATAAGTAAATAATGTAAAGAGTATTCAAGTAGTTTAAGAAATGATGTTAGTTATGTGTCTCCATGCTCTCCCCACAGATATTTAACCCTAGGCATTTGGTAAATCTTAACAAGCCATTATTTTCACAGTTCTTGATTTCCACTTGAAGTCAAGCCAAATATTATGTTCATTTACATTTGCATGGCATACTTTTGTATCTTTCAAAGTGCCTTCGCATTCATTATTTCATTTTATTCATATATAATGCTAATAACATGTCATTGAAATTGTTCTCTGCGGTTGCCAAAATAGCTATTTCTTTATTTATGTTTTACTTTTCTGTCTGTTTTTACCCCATCCAGGCATTTAAAATGCTAAAAAATGAACAAAACTGGAGTGTCATAGAACTTCCATGAAGACAACAGAAGGATGAATAGTAAAGTGTGCTAATTCCACCTAAAGTTAGTAGGGCCCGAAACCAAGAGAAGCAACGATAATAAAATAAAGTAACATATTTCAACAGTGATAAATCAACCTAAAAATATAACCTAGGTTCAGTCTTCAAATGTGTAATTTCAAAGAATGAGAGAAAATTGGTAGGAATTGGTGAGAATACCTTTGTAGCAGAAATGCCAGTAACACTGAAGGATTTAAAAGGTCTAAATAAATTTAATTATTTTTAAAAGATAAAAAGAGGCCGGGAGCGGTGGCTCAAGCCTGTAATCCCAGCACTTTGGGAGGCCGAGACGGGCGGATCACGAGGTCAGGAGATCGAGACCATCCTGGCGAACACGGTGAAACCCCGTCTCTACTAAAAAGTACAAAAAAACTAGCTGGGCGAGGTGGCGTGCGCCTGTAGTCCCAGCTACTCGGGAGGCTGAGGCAGGAGAATGGCGTAAACCCAGGAGGCAGAGCTTGCAGTGACCTGAGACCCGGCCACTGTACTCCAGCCTGGGCAACAGAGCCAGACTCTGTCTCAAAAAAAAAAAAAAGATAAAAAGAAATAATTGAACACAACTTTACTAAAGGCCATGAATATTCATTGTAAGAGAAGAAGATGCAGAGTGAGATTTGTTGATGTTTTGTCAACGATAGGAGTCAAACTCTGTAAAATACTTGAAGAAATTTATTCTGAGCCAAATATAAGTGACCATGGTCTGTGACGCAGCCCTCAGGAGGTCCTGGGAACATGTGCCCAAGGTGGTTAGGGTACAGCTTGGTTTTATATATTTTAGGGAGGCATGAGACATCAATCAAATACATTTAAGGGCTGGGGGCAGTGGCTCATGCCTGTAATCCCAGCACTTTGGGAGGCTGAGGTGGGCGGATCACTTGAGGTCAAGAGTTTGAGACCAGCCTGACCAACATGGTAAAACTCCATCTTTACTAAAATACAAAAATTAGCTGGGCATGGTGGTGCACACCTGAAATCCCAGCTACTCAGGAGGCTGAGGCAGGAGAATCACTTGAATCCGGGAGGTGGAGGTTGCAGTGAGCCAAGATCATGCCACTGCACTCCAGCCTGGGTGACAGTGTGAGACTTCATCTCGAACAAACAAACAAACAAACAATCCAGATACATTTAAGAAATACATTGGTTTGGTTCAGAAAGGTGGGACAATTCAAAGTGGGGGTTTCCAGGCTATAGGTAAATTTAAACATTTTCTGGTTGACAATTGTTTGAGTTTATCTGTAGACCTGGGATTAATGGACAAGAATGTTCAGGTTAAGATAAAGGATTGTGGAGGCCAAGTTTTATTATGCAGAGGAATCTCTCAGATAGCAGAGTTCAGGGAGAAAGCAGGTTGTAAAATGTTTCTTATTGGACCTAAAAGGGTGCCTGGCTCTTAGTTGATTATCTCCTGAATCTGGAAAGAAAGGAAGGAAAACAAAAGGGAAAGGGAATTCTCTATAGAATGTGGATTTTTCCCACAAGATACTTTGCAGGGCAATTTCAAGGTATGGCAAGGAAATATATTTTGGGGTTAAATATTTTTTCCTTGTCTCATAATGTTATGCCAGAGTCAGATTGAAAAGCAAGTCATGATATACAGGGTCAGATAAAACCCATCTGATGAGAATTTATGGTTTGTAGGACATGACTCCTTAGACCCCTTCGGTAGGAATTTGGGCAAAATAAAAAACAGAGCTTAGTCCTCCATCCCCCTTCTTGGCCAAAAAGTATTTCACAAAATGCATATGCAGGCCAACAAACAGCAACAGGTCCCATAATGCTAGGAATGCTCATTCCTAGAGTAGTCTGGTTGGGTGGTGATAATTTTAAGTATTTGTAATTTGGATCATGGCGGGAGGACATGGTCTGACCTGATGTAATAATCAATAGTTTAAGGAGTGAGATGGAGTCAGACCTAGGGTTTAGTATAAAAAAATCCCAGATCATATCTATTTTGTGAGCTATCATGATCTGGGTCTTCAATTGTGCCTTGTTCATTTTGCTGTAACTGGCATAACATTTACAAGAGATATATAATGCTAATACAGTGACAAATACCCAGATAAATACCGAGACAAATACCAAAATACCTAAGATAGCAAAGATTAGGCATCCAAGAAGATTATAGGTAGAGTCAGAGGGCAGTAAACAATCTAACCAGCCAAAAAAACCACTGCATGCGTCATCATATTCTTTGATCAGACTCACAGTGTGCTTACCCTCCTTATCAAGGCTCATTTGAACTTTATGATAAATCTTACTTGAGAATTGTAGGACTGACACTAAATCAGAATCTAATAAATTTAGTCTCTCTTCCGGCCAATTTATCTCTAAGGGTATAACATCCTGAGGAGGGTATAAATCAAAGGCAAGGAATGCCTGGTCCTCAATGTCTAAATTGTTACAGGACTTATTAACAGTGGACAAATATATTTTTCTCACCACTTTTGTATTGCACCATATACCGGTATTTGGGAGAGAAAAGGAGGTTTTGTTACAGAAGTCATATAATTCTACAGTGGCGTTTTGTTGTCCCTCCCAACAGAAATGGCCCTTCCTTATATACCAGATGCTATGTCCCATAGGGGTGGATATTAGAGGCCAAGTTTAGGAAAAATCAGGGTTCCAAGTGGTTTGAGGGCATAGCCATTCTCCTTTTCTATTTTCATAATCTAAAAGGAAGATGGAATACTATGTGTAACTATCAGCTAAAATAGCCCACCTATTTCCCAGGGGCAGTACCTTTGAGCCTCATTTAACTTCGGTGCCTGTGCTCTGAGAATACAATGTTTAAGGTCACATTTAATGTCTAAAAATCTCCATGAGTTTGGAGGAGCACATATTTTCCACAGGTGTTTGGATTGGGCCTCAGTACTGAGGATCGTAGGCCATTGCTTCATATCCACCTCCAATTCCATTTGTAATAAAATAGACATGAGCCCCTATCAGGTAAGAGTACATGCTTGTTCCCATCTTTGGATTTGGGAGTACGTTTTCACGGTTTGTCGTTGCTTCTATCCATTTGATGAGTGCTGCATTATCTTTTAAAGCAGCTTCCCATCCTTTTCCCTCTTCCTGGAATAGCATTTCTTCAATGTGCCCTATTTTTGACAGGGAATTCTTTTTTTCTAAAGAATGTCTCTCTTCATTAGCCATGAACTCAGCTTGCCTCAGTATGCCTTGCCCAGCTCCGACTCCTCCAGTGAGGTCATGCTTTAGTTTTTTGGGTGGCCAATTTTCATGTATCTATCAGGAATGCTGTTGCCATTCTACACTGATGCCATTTGTACAATTTGGATAAATGGAATCAATGCAGAACCACTGGGTATCCCAAACAATTGTTAGGTGAGTGGAGGTTACACCTAAATATGCTCTTGTCTGGGTATTCCATAAGGCTTCCCAGTGGCACCCTGGTTTTAGGGTGGAATTTGTGCTGTCAGGGACTTCTGTCCACCAACTGACTCCCATAAATAGTTCTTTAAGGGCAGTGTCAGTGTGGTTGGTGCTGGATAGGAGCATCCAGCCACAAGCACAGGGCTGGTGGCTATTTGGGCAGGCCATGCTATGGCAGTTTACACAGGAGACATTGTAACAAGGCAGTTGTCTCAAATGACCATCCTCAATATCTATTGTTATGCAATGTTCTACCTGGTTAAACCCCCTCAGTGATCATCCTGAGGCATTGTTAGGCAAGTATTTCTGCAGGGCGTCATATTTGGTTGCAGCCCTATAATAGAGGTACCTAAAAAGTGGGGACCTTGGGGAATGTTTAGAATGGTGATGTTCCATGTAACTGTCTTCATTTCCTCTGGTCTATAACATACCAAATGATGTGGGCTCCACCTGCAGGAAGATTGCTGAGGTTTGCAGGGGACCAGGAGAAATTTTTAGGTTTGAAAAGAGGAGTGTGGGGTAGGTAGACAGAGGAGATTGTGGGAATGAGAATGAACAAGTAAAACATTTTCCTGGCTTTAGCAAGGGAATGTATAGCTGCATCCATTTAGAAAGTTATCCCAAAGAAGATTGCATAGATTCCAAACAGCTTCTTAGGGGTCTCAGTTAAAACATTAGGGTTTTAGCAATATTCTATAGCAAGGAAAGTAAGAATGATAGTTATTTTAGGGTTCTCGCGGACTGGCCTGGTCCAGCATCTCTGGAAGTATGTTGGCTTTTGTTGTAGCCCTAGAGACTGGCTGAGCCTCCAGTGTTCTCTTGATTTGCAGGTGGGTGTCAGAGACTGCTACGGAAGTCCAGGGGTGGTCAGGAATGTGGTCAGGTGCTCATTTTAGGCATAAAATGTGAATCCAAGAAGCAACTCTCTTTAACTTTGCAGCGCAAGAGTTGGTTAAAAACACCTGAAAAGGTCCTTTCTGGAGGGGTTGTACGGAATCCTTCAGTTGGTGTCTTTTCCAATATACCAAGTCACCTGGTTGTAATCCGTGATCTTTGGGGTCATCTGCCCCCTGGAGTTCACTGTGGAAAGATTCTGTTACCAGCTTTGTATTATTTGTTAAGGTTTTGAGGAGCTCTTGACAATAGTGCAATATTTCCCCTTTGAGTAAGGCCAGTTTGTATAAGCCCTCATCCAGCCTCACAGGTCTCCCTGTTATGATTTCACAGGGCAATAAACAACGTTTTCCAAAAGGAGTGGATCTAAGATTAGGGAAGACCAGTGGGAGGGCTTTTGGCCAAGGGAGGTTAAAAGCCTCTGTCAGCTTAGCTAACTGAGTTTTTATTGTGTCATTTGTCCGTAACACCAATCCAGAGGATTGGGGACGGTAGGCACAATGGAAATGTATTATGAGCCAGATTTTTCAAATGGATTGAACAACTTGTCCAGTAAAACGAGTCCCACAATCACTGTGCAGTTCAGAAGGAATTCTCCAAACTGGAATGACTGTCTCTAACAAAATTTTCCCTACTGTTAAGGCAGTAGCCCTCTGACAAGGACATGCTTCTACCCAATGAGAAAACATACAAACTAAGAACAGCACATATTTGAAATTTGGGGATGGCGGCATCTAGATAAAATCCAACTGCCATGCTTCAAAAGGTCCTACTGGCAAAGGAAAATGACCTTGGGAGCCATGTAAGGGCTTGCCAGGGTTACGTTTTGGGCATATAGTACATCGAACGTATACCTTTTGGGCTACCATGGGCGATGGTTTCCAAAAGTATTGTTTTACCCATGATACCATTTTTTCAGGGGCCCAATGAGTCATTTCATGAATGAACTGAAGGAAAGGCAATTGCACACCTATGGGAACTATGGGTTTTTTGTTAGGCCTTAGCCATAATTTCTTACTTGGGTCAAACATGCCTCCCTTTTGCTGCCAGGTTTATTTCTCTTGAGGGGCAGATGCTTGCTGATAATGTAAAACAATGTTAGTGATGGTATTTTTAGGACAAAAGGTATATTGCTGTACAGGATAGGCCATCTTTCCTAGGGCAGCATTCTTGGCTGCAGCATCAGCTAGATTATTTCCTTTTGCTTCTTCAGCGTTATTCTTTTGAGTGCCCAGGAATTTTTATGATTGCAAGTTGCTTTGGCATCTGAATTGCTTCTGGTAACTCCGAAACTTGGTGCCCATTTCGTATGGGCTGTCCGGATGAGGTAAGAAATCCTCTCTGTTTCCATAGCATGCCAAAATCATGGGCTACTCCAAAAGCATATTGGCTATCGGTATATATTTGTCAATTTTCCCTTACCTAATTTACAAGCTCTAGTTAATGCTATTAATTCAGCCATCTGGGCTGATTTGACTCCTTGGAGTTGGGCACTTTCGATTATGTCTGTTATGGAAGTGATGGTGTATCCTGCCTGGTAATATCCCTTAAATAAGAACCATCTGTGAACCAAATTAATTCAGCATTCTCAATTGGAGTTTTCCTATAAATCTTCCCTGGGGGAGAGTAAGATATTAGTTAGTAGAGTGCAGTCATGTTCCTCTTCCTTTTGTTGTCCACCTGGAAGGGGGAGCAGGATAGCAGGGTTAAGAGTGTTACAGTGCTTCAAAATGATGTTGAAGGCAGAAAGCAGGAGTACCTCATAAGAGGCGAGGTGGCTAACAGACTAGTGTTGAGTGTGGTGAGAGCTTAGAAGAGATTTCACAGAGTGGGGGACACAGATGGTCAAAGGGGACCCTAGGACAAATTCTTCAATGTTTTTGCATAATGTGGCTGCAGCTGATATAGCCCTCATACAAGAAGGGTGCCCCCTTGCAACTGGATATAACTGTTGACTGAAATAACCAATTGGTCTGTGATTGTCACCATGTTTTTGAGTTAATACTCATAGAGCATTCCCATGTATTTCATGTACAAAGAGGGAAAAAGGAAGACTGTAACTGGGGTGGCCTAAAGCAAGCGCTTGGGTGAGAGCCCGTTTCAGATCTTCTATGTGTTACTTTTCCCCCTCTTCCCAGTGGATTGAGTCTGGCTGGGTCTGTTTTAGTTTTTTATATAGGGGCTGAGCAACTAAGGAGTAGTATGGAATCCAACTCCTGTAATAGCCTGTTAACCATAAGAAGCCTCTTAGTTGCTTTTTAGTTTTGGGCAGGGAAAATGTCGTAACAGCAGAGATTCTCTCAGGGTTTATTAAAAGCCCCCTTGGGGAAATAATATGTCCCAAATATTTAACTTGGAGGAGGCAAAATTGCAATTTATCTTTTGACACTTTGTGTCCCTTAAAAGCAAGCTGTTTAAGGACTGTATCTTCTCTGCATTTTGGTAGGGAGTATGAACAATAAATCATCCACATACTGAGTTAGAGTACATTCATTTGAAAAATCAGTGTCATCTAAATCTGCCTTTAGTATTTGAGAAAAATAAGTAGGACTTTCAGAGAAGCCCTGGGGTAAGACTGTCTGTGTGTATTGGCAATTTTCCCAAGTGGAAGTGAAAAGATACTGGCTATTTTGCTCTACAGGTATGCTGAAAAATGCGCTACATAAATCAATACCAGAGAGGTGGCTGGCAGTGATAGGAATATTGGACAGTAAGGTGTGGGGATTAGGAACAAAGGGTGTCTAGGAACTATGATTTTATTTATAGCACTTAGGTCTTGAACAAACCTCCAGCCTTTCTCATTTGACTTTTTTAACTGGGAGGACTGGTGTACTGCAAGGGCTGGTGCAGGGTATTATGAGTCCTTTGTCTAAATAGTCCTGAATGATTGGTTTTATTCCTAGGAAGGCTTCAGGTCTAAGGAGTTACTGCCTTACATTTGGCAGAGGTTTGGATTTATTTATGGTTATCTCTATAGGGACTGCTGACTTAATTCTCCCAATATTTGCAGAAGAGCTTGCCCATTAGGAGTCTAGTACCTTAGATAAGAAAGGCTCTAATTCTTCCTGTCCAGAATCTTGATTAACTTTCCCAAGCATAATACTACATGTGGGCTTTTGTAAGTCTTCTATGTCTCCCAGGTTGAGAATAATTTCTCTCTTTTGTGAAAATGAGATGTGAGCATTATGGGTCTCTAGGAAATCCCATTCCAGCAGGTGTGTGTGGGACACTATCTACTATAAGAAAAATGTGATCCCCCACTAGTTTTCCTAACTGAAATTGAAGGGGATTTGATTTAAAGGCTATAATAGGAGAGTTTGAAACCCCTACCATGTGTACTTTTTCTTTACTCCAAAGGAGACGGTTTTTAATCAAGGTGGGGTTGAGGACTGACAGTGTAGTGCTGGTGTTGACAAGGGCTTTGATATTTTCCCCACTCATGGATATTTCTACTTCTCCTAAAGCATTAGTTAGAAGTAGGGGGAAAACCCTCTCTATTCCCTCAGAGCATCATTATTCTGATTTTTGAGTTGTTCTGGTGCCTTCCTTTGGGGCTGTTTGCCCACTTTGTGCAAGCACCCATTTAAGTTTTTTACATTATTTTTTAAAATGTCCTTTCTTTTTGCAATAGTGGCAAATTGCTTCCTCTTGAAGTTGCTTAGATCTCTGGGGACCATGAGACCCTTGCAAACTCCCAACTTGATTACTAAGTTGTTTGAGTTGTAAACTTATAATTTTAGAGACTGTTCCCTTTTCTTTCTAAATGATTGCTTGTGACAACTGGTCAGCTAGGGTGACTAGGTGGCTAGTGGGAAAGGAAGTCCAAGTCAAATTATTCCTCTTTATTAGGGTTGCTAACTCTTTATCTAAACCTTGAATAAACTCAGAATTAAGTAAGGTATCACTTTTACCATGCTCAAAGTTTTCAGGAGGTATTCCTGAAAACTCTTTGAATATCTTTTCAAACCTGATGTAAAAGTCAGGCATGGTTTCATCTGGGCGTATTTTACACTGTTGCACCTTTGCTCAATCTATAACCTTGGGGAATATCTGTGGTACAGTTTCACAGAGGTGACTGCAAAGCTCTCTGCATTTCTGTCTTCCAGTTGCATCTATTTTGGCAAAATCTAATAAAGGCTGTTTCCAATCTGCTACTCTAAGCCATTCTTCAACTTTGTTTTTGGAGACCAGTAACTGAATCAGCTGATATAGGTCAGAGAACCCTGGGTCATAAATCTTAAGACTTAATTGGAATTCCTAAGCAAACCCAAAGGGATCTTCAGTCCGATTGGGGAATGAATACCAGGGCCTTAACTATGATTTGGTCCGGGGGCATATATTATGTTAGAATCCCCTCTGCCTATGGGTTTTACTCTAAAAGGAACAACTACTATATTATTTTCTGCAGCTATTTCTGGTCCCCCTGTGGTTTGAGGCAAGGGAGGAGGGAAAAGAGGAGGAAAAATGAAAGTTTTCGGACAAGGAAGTTCAGAGAGTAGAGGGTTAGGAGGAGCAGGGGGGGGACAGTTTCTGGAGCCTTCCTGATTTCAGAAGTGGCTTTTACTGGTTTTTTAAATTCTGAACCAGTTTCAAAATTTTCTAAATTAACTTCCTGGAGGGAGGCAAGCTTATCCTTCCCTCTTTTTGATGATTCTAGATGCCAGCTAAAGTACGATTGCCATTCATTTTCTTTGATTTGGGAGCCTAATTTGTCTAATCTAGCGTGCAGGAAAACCAATCGAGGAATATCAAAGTTCCCCATTTTGGAAACCTTAGACCTAGGTCATCTTTAGTAAGATCTTTCCATTTACATAAATACTTGCAAGTAAAGGGGCCATAATTATTAAACATAAACTCAGTTGGGGTGCCCATAGGGGGCCACTCTCCTTGCCTTTCCTCTTTTTTGGAGGATTTATTTCCTATCTTTCTTTCTTTCTTTTTTTTTTTAAAAGGGAACTGACCTGTGGCCTAAGGCTTTTGTGTGGTGGATTGATATGTGCTGCCTGTGGGCAGGACTCCACAGTGTGTTACCACTGAGTTGTTTCTGCACTCTTACGTGTCTCAGTTTCTCTCTTCAGAGGTCTATCACCTCTGAGAGAGCTCAAAAAGCTGGGTGATCAGCCCTTATATGCATTTCCTGCAGTAAGCCAAGATTGCATCACTGCACTCCAGCCTGGGCGACAAAGCGAGACTCCGTCTCAAAAAAAAAGAAAAAAGAAAAAACATCTTGTTACAGCAATTATCAAGGAAAGAATACCTATTTGTACGGATTTCTATCTGATCGGATACAGAAGTTTCCAGATGTTATTGAAACATGTGTGAGAGTGTTTTCTTTCATAAAACCATAAACTTGGTCTCCTTTAAAAATTCCAGCTGGAGAGCTACTGATTAACTTGTAAACTTACTGTCCCTTGATACATTTTAAGTGTATTTCAGTAATGGGACCATAAAAAATTTGCCCTTAGGCCAGGCGCGGTGGCACATGCCTGTAATCCCAGCACTTTGGGAGGCCAAGGCAGGTGGATCACCTCAGGTCAGGAGTTTGAGGCCAACCTGACTAACATGGTGAAACCCCGTCTCTACTAAAAATATAAAAATTAGCCCAGCGTGGTGGCCGGCGCCTGTAATCCCAGCTACTCAGGAGACTGAGACACGAGAATAGCTTGAACCTGGGAGAGAGAGGTTGATGGCACCATTGCACTCCAACCTCCAACCTGGGCAACAGAGTTAGACTCCGTCTCAAAAAAAAAAAAAAAAAGGAAATTTGCCCTTGTGCCTCTTCTTATGAATTCTGATGGAAGAGGGAGAAGGGAGAGAGGAAAGAGTAAGATTAAAAAAAAAAAACCACAAGATGGAGGATAAAAATATTATGGTTATTCTTTTAACTTATCCAGGAACAGAATGAGTAGCATTTTCAGTGTAATGCCCTCACGGTGTATTTCAGAATACTCAGCACCTCCTAACCATTTTGTATCTAGAAAGGCTCCCAGAAAAAGGCTAATTTGGTTTACTGCCACTTTGGGACGATTCTGGTTCTGGGTGGATTCTGGTTGTCCGACGGAGTTGTTTTCCTTGCATCCCCTCTGGATGCAGTTATGTAGCCATCTAGTGACTCGGTTGGGAATTGTAGCTTCCTTACAGATTGGGGAAGCCTGCCAATTCACCACCCTGCCTCATCGCAGATGTGGAATGAGAGAAATTCTGTTGGCATGCCTCCTCCTAATGGAGAATACCTTAGTGAACTACTTTGCAAGTCTGTCTCCTATGTCCTTCTGCAGACATCTCTTGTGCAGAGCCTTACACCCTTACATTACCTCACAGGGATACCAAGACGATAAGATGAAGTTACATAAACTAGAACACATAAATGTATTTTTAAAAACTACTGTTGTTTTTGTTAGAAAACCCTTTGGAACAGGTCATTGAAGAGCCTTGTTAAGTGCAAGTCTGTCACAAAATCAGAGATGTTAAAGAAGACAAGACTTCAGAAATCAATAGTCCAAGCCCTTTATATGAAGAATGAGGAAATCGAGGCTCAGAGAGGTAAAATGAAAGGAATTCAAGGGGTTGTTATGCTTTCATTCATTTATTAACAATATTGTTCACTGAGTTTCTACTTGGAGTAGGGTGCTGGGGAAACAAAGACGGATAACACATAAGAGGCACTCTGTCTAGAGGGGAGCCAGACTTGGAAGCAATTTTTTGAAAGTATATCAGAGCAGTGGTAACTGTGCAAAGTGCCTGCTTATGCCAGACCTGGGGACACTGAATCCCATTTAGGCAACATGCTTTAAAAAGTACACAGAATCGGATGGGGACCGTGGCTCACACCTGTAATCCCAGCACTTTGGGAGGCCGAGGTGGGTGGATTACTTGAGGTCAGGAGTTTGAGACCAGCCTGGCCAACATGGTGAAACCCTGTATGTACAAAAAATACAAAAATTAGTCGGGCATGGTGGTGCGTGCCTTTAGTCCCAGCTACTTGGGAGACTGAGGCAAGAGAATCACTTGAACCTGGGAGGCAGAGGTTGCAGTGAGCCGAGATCGCACCACTGCACTCCAGCCTGGGCAACAGAGTGAGACTCTGTCTCAAAAAAAAAAAAAAAAAAGTACACAGAATCAAACAAAATGTGGTATATCCATATCATGGAATATCATTCAGTCTTACAAAGGGAGGAAATTCTTACATGTGCTACAACATGGAGGAATCTTGAGGACATTATGCTAAGTGAAAAATAAGCCAGCTGCAAAAGAGCAAATACTGTATGATTACATTCAGACGAGGTACCTAGAATAGTTAAATTCATAGAGACAGAAAGTAAAATGTGGTTTCCAGGGGCTCAGTGGAGAGGCAAATGGAGAGTTATTGTTTAAAGTACTGAGTTTTGCTTTGGAAGATGAAAAAATTCTGGAGATGGATGGTGGTGATGGTAATAGAGCAATGTGAATATACTCAGTACTACTGAACTGTACACTTGAAAATAGTTAAGGTGGTACACTTTATGTTATGCCTATTTTACCAGTTTTTAAAAAAGTACACAGAAAGCGATGAGAATGAATCAACTATAGCTACACAAAATATGACATGCATAACTCTTAAAATGTTGAGCAAAAGAAGCCAGATACAAAAGGGTGCAGACATAATTCACATGTTAAAAGTCAGGATGGTGGTTACTTCTGGGGGAGGCAGAGATAAAAAGGTAGCATAAACTTCTAGAGTTCTGGTAATATTTCTGTTTCTTGACCTTTCACTGTGTAAAAGTTAATTGCACAGTGTATTTACAATTCGTGCAGCTTTCTGTATGTATCTTAAAGCTTCAGTTTTTTTTTTTTTTTTTTTTTTTTAATGGGACATAGACAAAGTGAAGGAGAATCACCAGGACAGTTAAGGGACTTTAAACATTTGTAGGAGGAAAAGTCAAACAATTTCAGGATGGTCAAAACAGTTTATAGTCTTCAAATATCTGAAGGAGTGGCATGTGGAAGAGGAAGCAAAATTTGCTTGCTATACCCAAAGGGGTAGGATTTGGAGGTAGTGGTGAGCCAGAGTTAGAGGAAGACAGAATTCAGCTCATTATAAATGACAATTCAATTGTAGGGTAAGAATGGGATCTCTTAGGAAATCACACAGCTCCAACTTTGGGACCAAAGGTAATTGGGTATGAGTCCTGGCTCTGCCACTTACTTGGATGAATTATGTCACTCAATCGAGTTTCACTTTCTACATTTGTAAAATGTGACTAGTACTAACCACTTACTGGGTTACTTTCAGGACTAGTGATAACATATACCACATACTTCACCTAGGCCCTGGCCCATAGGAAGTGCTGAAGAAGTAGTAGAAAATGACATAGAAGATGGATTACACCTCAGTGAGGTGTTATGTATTCAAGCGTTGGTTCCTTTCAACCCCAAGAATCTATGTAACTTGCCCAAGGTCACACAGCTCATAAAGCCTTCGGTTCCTGATTGGTCCACTCCACTGGGTTGCCTTAGGTGAGAGGGTTTCTAGCATCAAGCCATTGCCCATCAGGGCTAATTAGATAATCATGTCTGTAACAGACCATGAGGGATAGGATCTTATTCCTTTAAATTCTGACTGTACTCTACAATAGTTCAAAGGGGGAAATCTGGGAAGGTTGTTCAAGTGGTAGCTGTGAACAGACAGGTTACAGCTTGAAAATACCAGGTATTGGGGTGTGTGTGTGGTGTGGTGAGTGAGAGAAATTGTTTAAAAACATTTTTTTAATGGATTAAGGAAAAAAATTGAAGATAAGTTTGGCCAACTTCACCATTTTTCAGGGTCCAGCTCTTACTGACTGAATAAATAAATCATGAGGCAGAAACAAGAGATACTGCTTTGAAAACCAGTTTCTTTGGCCGGGTGCTGTGGCTCATGCCTATAATCCCAGGACTTTGGGAGGCTGAGGTGGGTGGATTGCCTGAGGTCAGGAGTTTGAAACCAGCCTGGCCAGCATGGTGAAACCCTGTCTCTACTAAAAATACAAAAATGAGCCGGGCATGGTGGCAGGTGCCTGTAATCCCAGCTAATCAGGAAGCTGAGGCAGGAGAATCGCTTGAACCTTGGAGGCGGAAGCTGCAGTGAGCTGAGATCGTGCCATTGCACTCTAGCCTGGGCAACAGCACGAGACTCCGTCTCAAAAAAAATTAAAAAAACAAAAACAAAAACAAAAAACCAGTTTCTTCATTTGTGGGCAAAAGCAATGGAGTCAATCCAGATGGGTGAGAAAAACCTGAGTTAACACTTTGGCCTAAATTGTCCCAAAGCCTCTTTCTTGGCCTGACTCCAGGCTGCTTAACCCTTACATTTCCAAAGGAAATGACTTGCTGGGGCAGGGCGTCTCAATTTCTACTCTAGGCTTCCTTCCCAACCTCTGGTGAATATTTCTGCCTTGGATTTATGCCCTGGAAACAAGAGGAGTCTCTATGACAAGAGACTTGAGGAAACAAACACCTAAAACAGTCCCTCTTTGTCTTGGGCATTATACACTGAAGTCACACTGACCCTTTGAACTTATCTTCTACAGCTGCTCAAATGTTATGTCTTGGCCCATATAATTTTTATACTGGATGAAAAATAAATGATATGAATTTAGCTCACTATAGCTTTGGTCTTCACCAGAGGAAAGAAATACCAGCAGCTTCTTTTTGCAAGTAGCAACTTATTTTAGCGCTTCCCTCTTCAGACTAAAGCCCTTGGTAGAAACCAAAATTACAGCCAAAGCCCACACAGAAACCTCAGATTTTAGTCATATGTCTTGCAAGGATGTTACATCATTTCTTAGTTTACCAAATGGAGACATTTCCTGAAACACAGAGACTCACTGTGAGCTTTGGCCTAAAAGATTTTGGGAGTGTGTAGCCCACAATGATCCAAACTAAATCTTATTTAGGTATCTCATTGACAGACATTTTTTCTTTCACCTTCATCAGTGTGCTTGTCCTTTATGCAGGCCAAAGTGTTAAGCAGTTACTTGTGTTATTTCTGAGATCTCAACATCAGAGTCTGCAGGAAATTATGGCGTATTTAAAATGAATAATTTTTATAATTCAAAGAAAGAGACTTAAAAAAAAGAAAAAAGAAAAAGAAAATGAGTACTTTGAGGAGAGTATAATAAAAAGGACTATTTACAAAGGTAAAAGAGTTCTGGGGAAGCAGCAAGGAATTGGGCAGTATTCTAGGGTTAGTTACTGCAAGCAAATGAAAGGGAGTAATTCCTTCCAACAGCAAGCAGTTTTCAAGCTTTAGTATGCATCAGAATCACCTGGAGGACTTATTACAACACAGATTACTAGGCCCCACCCTGGAGTTTCTGCTTCAGTAGGTCTGGGGTAGGACTAAAATATTTGCATTTTGCATAAATTCCCTGATGATGGCAATGCTACTGGTCTGGAGAGAAAACTGTGTGGAGGAGGCAATTTGGCGCCAGATGTGTAGCTCACGCCTGTAGTTCCAGCACTTTGGGAGGCTGAGGCAGGAGGATTGTTTGAGTTTAGGAGTTCAAGACCATCCTGGGCAACATAGCAAGACCTTGTCTCTACTTAAAGAAGTTGGGCATGGTGGTACATGCCTGTAGTCCCAGCTACTCGGGAGGCTGAGAGTGGGAGGACTGCTTGAACCCACGAGGTCAAGGCTGCAGTGAGCTATGATTGTGCCACTGCACTACAGCCTG